>NC_139654.1:52142886-52147886 GCF_951799395.1 Argentina silus
TGACTCATCTGCTGAAGCTGCGACCCAAGACACTTTGATGGAGTCGTCCGAGCTGGTGAAAGGCTGAACCAGAGGGCTCGTCCGGGATTTGAACACAGGACCTCTCGCACCCTAAGCGAGAATCATACCCCTAGACCAACGAGCCACCTACTAATGAATGCCTTTCCCCCGCAATGGAGCCTCAGGTTGTGGGATGTGTCCGCCCTGTCGGCAAAAAGCAGGGAGTTTACTTCCACTGTGTTTGCATTGTTGTAAAAAATTTCTCGCCCCCCCCACCCCCCACCCTTTTTTACTGAGTAATCCAGCCCATGAAATAAAAGTGACAACAAAGACCCTGCAAAATGTTGAAATGGTGAGTCCTGGAGGGCATATGAATGTGGTGGTCGTGAATGGTCATATCATTGTTGCGGTCCTGCCTGGTCTCATGAGCGCATTGGTGATATAGTGGTGAGCATAGCTGCCTTCCAAGCAGTTGACCCGGGTTCGATTCCCGGCCAATGCAAGTTAAGTGTCCTTTTCCCGAGGGGCCCATGCCTGCGTATCCAAAGGCGCAAGAATGACACTTCAGTCTCGTTGAAAGCGTCGGTTCGAACCCCGCCTCGGTTGAAGCTGTCTCTGTGCTCAAAGAAGCTGTTGGACGACGTCCTTCTGAATGTGGTCTCCGAAGCATGTGCCGCACGCTTTACATTGTTTCCACGCCTACGGTCGTCCAAGCTGGCAAAGAAGCATGGCTGTGCGACAAGAATGAGATCCGAACCGACATGTGCAGAGCACAATGGATTAGCAGTCCATCGCCTTAACCACTCGGCCACCTTGTCCTTGTGTTGGCCCGGTAGCCCTTTCCACCGGATACTTACAGCCAGGACGTGAAGAAAGGCTTTTTAACAGTGGAATTTTGCTGCTAACTGGGGAAACATCTGTTGAACCATTGAGCCATAGGACTTTCACTTGGTGGACCCAGCTTGTGAAAGGTTTCGTCAAAGGGCTCGTCCGGGATTTGAACCCGGGACCTCTCACACCCAAAGCGAGAATCATACCACTAGACCAACCAACCGTCTGACAACACCTTGCCCGTCCACCGCAACGGAGCCTCAGGTTGTGGAAAGTGTCCGCACTGTCTGCATAAAAAAAGGACTATCTCATTCGCGTACGCAACGCTGGCAAGGTGACCCATCTGCTGAAGCGGCGACCCAAGACACTTTGATGGAGTCGTCCGAGCTGGTGAAAGGCTAAATAAGAGGGCTCGTCCGGGATTTGAACCCGGGACCTCTCGCACCCTAAGCGAGAATCATACCCCTAGACCAACGAGCCACCTACTAATGGATGCCCCTCCCCCGCAATGGAGCCTCAGGTTGGGGGATGTGTCCGCCCTGTCGGCAAAAAGCAGGGAGTTTACTTCCACTGTGTTTGCATTGTTGTAAAAATTTTCTCGCCCCCCCCACCCCCCACCCTTTTTTACTGAGTAATCCAGCCCATGAAATAAAAGTGACAACAAGGACCCTGCAAAATGTTGAAATGGTGAGTCCTGGAGGGCATATGAATGTGGTGGTCGTGAATGGTCATATCATTGTTGCGATCCTGCCTGGTCTCATGAGCGCATTGGTGGTATAGTGGTGAGCATAGCTGCCTTCCAAGCAGTTGACCCGGGTTCGGTTCCCGGCCAATGCAAGTTAAGTGTCCTTTTCCCGAGGGGCCCATGCCTGCGTATCCAAAGGCGCAAGAATGACACTTCAGTCTCGTTGAAAGCGTCGGTTCGAACCCCGCCTAGGGTGAAGCTGTCTCTGTGCTCAAAGAAGCTGTTGGACGATGTCCTTCTGAATGTGGTCTCCGAAGCATGTGCCGCACGCTTTACATTGTTTCTCCACCTCCTCTGTTTCCACGCCTACGGTCGTCCAAGCTGGCAAAGAAGCATGGCTGTGCGACAAGAATGAGATCCGAACCGACATGTGCAGAGCACAATGGATTAGCAGTCCATCGCCTTAACCACTCGGCCACCTTGTCCTAATCTCGTGTTGGCCCGGTAGCCCTTTCCACCGGATACTTACAGCCAGGACGTGAAGAAAGGCTTTTTAACAGTGGAATTTTGCTGCTACCTGGGGAAACATCTGTTGAACCATTGAGCCATAGGACTTTCACTTGGTGGACCCAGCTTGTGAAAGGTTTCGTCAAAGGGCTCGTCCTGGATTTGAACCCCGGACCTCTCACACCCAAAGCGAGAATCACACCACTAGACCAACGAACCGTCTGACAACACCTTGCCCATCCACCGCAACGGAGCCTCAGGTTGTGGGAAGTGTCCGCACTGTCTGCATAAAAAAAGGACTATCTCATTCGCGTACGCAACGCTGGCAAGGTGACCCATCTGCTGAAGCGGCGACCCAAGACACTTTGATGGAGTCGTCCGAGCTGGTGAAAGGCTAAATAAGAGGGCTCGTCCGGGATTTGAACCTGGGACCTCTCGCACCCTAAGCGAGAATCATACCCCTAGACCAACCTACTAATGGATGCCCCTCCCCCGCAATGGAGCCTCAGGCTGGGGGATGTGTCCGCGTGACAGGCGGAATACTCACCACTATACTAACGAGGAGCTGTTTACCCTGAAATTCCACACATTTCAAAAAGATATTGTTTTGAGAATTAAAAAGAGAAAAAAAATACCTTGACTGACTGAAGGGATTCTTTCGGATTACCTTGATTTCATAGGTGAGCTCAGTGGATCACGTTCTTCCAGCCAAGGGTTCCATGGCGTAATGGTTAGCACTCAGGACTCTGAATCCTGCCATCTGAGTTCAAATCTCAGTGGAACCTGTGGACATGTCATGTTTCCTTAAAAAGACAGTATCTGTGCAGGTCCATAAGTGTTTTGCCCGATTGGAGGGTTTGACAAGGTATCCATCGCCACAGGACCAACTCCATCCAGTGAAGGGTTCCATTCTGTAATGGTTGAGCAAGGTTCCATGGTGTAATGGTTAGCACTTTGGACTTTGAATCCAGTGATCCGAGTTCAAATCTCGGTGGAACCTCTGGCAACAGCCTGTTTCTTAAAAACACTGCCAAAAAACATAGAGGTTCAACCCGACAAAGACACGTTTGTTGTTTTTGTGCTCTGAAGTGAAAGGAATGCAAGAGACATTGTGCAGGTAAGAGAAATCCTTCTTCAGGCCATGAGATGCTAGGAATAAGAAGCCATTCTCCCCGTCGGGGAATCGAACCCCGGTCTCCCGCGTGACAGGCAGGGATACTCACCACTATACTAACTAGGAGCTGTTTACCCTGAAATTCCACACATTTCAAAAAGATATTGTTTTGAGAATTCAAAAGAGAAAAAAAAATACCTTGACTGACCGAAGGGATTCTTTCGGATTACCTTGACTTCATAGGTGAGCTCAGTGGATCACATTCTTCCAGCCAAGGGTTCCATGGTCTAATGGTTAGCACTCAGAACTCTGAATCCTGTGATCTGAGTTCAAATCTCAGTGGAACCTGTGGACATATCATGTTTCTTTAAAAGAACAGTATCTGTGCAGGTCCAAGAGTGTTTTGTCTGATTGGAGGGTTTCTCATAACCATGACAAGGTATCCATTGCCACAAGAACAACTCCACTCTGGTGGGACTTGAACCCACAACCTTTGCTTCCCTACCACTGAGAAGCCTAGAAGTCCAATGTGCTATATGCGCTAAAACTGTTAAAAATAATAATGAAGCAGAGCTTGAAGATGGATTTTGCTCTGAGTGCAAGCAGAACTGTAAGGCACCGCTGGGATTCTAACCCAGGATCTCCTGTTTACTAGACAGGCACTTTGACCAACTAAGCCACAGCGCCTGCACAGAGTCTTCACAACCCATTTGTCAGTAAACTTGCAAATCCAAATCAGATTCGATGGGGGAAGGCCATCCTGGCGAACCAGAGACGATTTGACAGTGGGGAGAGTATCAAAATCAGGACGTCCCTGGGTGGGATCGAACCACCAGCCTTCCGGTTAACAGCCGAACGCGCTAACCAATTGCGCCACAGAGACCTGCAGAAGTTGCCTCTCAATGGCAAAACATTTTTTTAGAACAACGGCAGCAAAAGGAAAGAAGACGATAAGGCTGTTTCAAAATAAACCCTGCCAGAGGTCATCTGTACAGTGGAACCTCGAGATACGAATTTAATCCGTTCCGAGACTTCCTTCGTAAGTCAAAACATTCGTATCTCAATTTTTTTTTTAAAAGGGTTTGTGTGCAGGCGGCTGCCAGTTCTCGCGCGCGGCTGCCACTTCTCGCGAAAAAAAAGGTTTCGTATCTCAAATTTTCATTCGTATCTCAGAGCACAAATTTTACGAAATTTCTATTCGTAACCCAAAACATTTGTATATTGGGGCATTCGTATCTCGAGGTTCCACTGTTTTTAGAAGCAAACAGAATCAAGCGATTCAAACCCACAACCTTTGAATCCCTACCACTGAGAAGCCTAGAAGTCCAATGCACTATCCATTGCGCCACAGAGCCTGAGTGAAAGTAGGAATGTAATCTCTCCCCTGTAACCAAAAAGTCTAAAACTGTTAAAAATAATAATAAAGCAGTGCTTGAAGATGGATTTTGCTGTGAGTGCAAGCAGAAATCTGAGGCACCGCTGGGATTCGAACCCAGGATCTCCTGTTTAGAAGAAGGCTGTTTCAAAATAAACCCTGCCAGAGGTCACCTGTATTAAGAAGCAAACAGAATCAAGCGACTCTGGTGGGACTCGAACCCACGGTCGTCCAAGCTGACAAAGAAGCATGGCTGTGCGACGAGGATGGGATTCGAACCCACGCGTGCAGAGCACAATGGATTAGCAGTCCATCGCCTTAACCACTCGGCCACCTCGTCCTACGCTCCCGTTGGCCCGGTAGCCCTTTCCACCGGATACTTAAAGCCAGGACGTGAGGAAAGGCTTTTTAACAGTGGAATTTTGCTGCTACCTGGGGAAACATTTGTTGAACCTTTGAGTGAAAGGACTTTCATTTGGTGGACCCAG
>NC_139654.1:52152886-52252886 GCF_951799395.1 Argentina silus
CTGAAAGCCAGGACGTGAGGAAAGGCTTTTTAACAGTGGAATTTTGCTGCTACCTGGGGAAACAGTTGTTGAACCTTTGAGCCAAAGGACTTTCATTTGGTGGACCCAGCTTGTGAAAGGTTTCGTCAAAGGGCTCGTCCGGGATTTGAACCCAGGACCTCTCACACCCAAAGCGAGAATCATACTACTAGACCAACGAACCGTCTGACAACACCTTGCCCCTCCACCGCAACGGAGCCTCAGGTTGTGGGAAGTGTCCGCACTGTCTGCATAAAGCAGGGAGTTTACTTTCACTGTGTTTGCATTGTTGTAACGTTTTTCTCGCCCCCCCCCCTCCCTTTTTTACTGAGTAATCCAGCCCATGAAATATTTTCATTCGCAACGCTGGCAAGGTGATCCATCTGCTGAATCGGCGACCCAAGACACTTTGATTGAGTCGTTCGAGCTGGTGAAAGGCTAAATCAGAGGGCTCGTCCGGGATTTGAACCCGGGACCTCTCGCACCCGAAGCGAGAATCATACCCCTAGACCAACGAGCCATTGCGGGGGACGGATACCCGTCCCCCGCAATGGAGCCTCAGGTTGGGGGATGTGTCCGCCCTGTCGGCAAAAAGCAGGGAGTTTACTTTCACTGTGTTTGCATTGTTGTAACGTTTTTCTCGCCCCCCCCCCCTCCCTTTTTTACTGAGTAATCCAGCCCATGAAATAAAAATGACAACAAAGACCCTGCAAAATGTTGAAATGGTGAGTCCTGAAGTGCATATGAATGTGGTGGTCGTGAATGGTCTCATAAGCGCATTGGTGGTATAGTGGTGAGCATAGCTGCCTTCCAAGCAGTTGACCCGGGTTCGATTCCCGGTCAATGCAAGTTTGGTGTCCCGATGGGCCCATGCCTGCGTATCCTAAGGCGCAAGAATGACACTTCAGTCTTGTTGAAAGCGTCGGTTCGAACCCCGCCTAGGTTGAAGCTGTCTCCGTGCTCAAAGAAGCTGTTGGACGACGTCCGTCTGAATGTGGTCTCCGAAGGCTGTGCCGCACGCTTTCCATTGCTTCTCCACCTCCTCTGTTTCCACGCTCACGGTCGTCCAAGCTGACAAAGAAGCATGGCTGTGTGACGAGGATGGGATTCAAAGCCATGCGTGCAGAGCACAATGGATTATCGCATTGGTGGTATAATGGTGAGATTCAAGATTCAAGATATTTATTAGTCATATGCACAGTAAAACGACAGTTACACCACACAATGAAAATCTTACTTTGCTAGTCCCCCCTAACACAACAGACTAAACTAAAGGTTCCATATATACATATACAAATTCTATATTGCACCTGGTGGATCACAGTTATAAAGTTATAAAGTGCGCTTATGCATTGTTGCAAATTGCATGAGGTATTTAGTGCAAACAGTAGTAGTGCAAACAGTAGTGAAGTCACAGCAGCAGTCAGAATGTCTGTCGAGTTCACAGTTGATCAGTCAAGTCAAGTAATGCAAGTGATGTGGGGGGGTGGAAGGGGGAGGGCTTTGTGAGGTAGCTTGTTCACAAGCCTGATGGCCTGTGGATAGAAACTGTTTGTCAGTCTGGTGGTCCTAGATTTCAGACTCCTGTAGCGCCTGCCTGATGGTAGGAGAGTGAAGAGTCTGTGCTGGGGGTGTGTACAGTCCCTGATGATGTTGTGTGTTCTCCTGGTGACCCTGGTGTTGTAAATGTCCTGAAGTGAGGGGAAGGCTGCTCCTGAGATATACTGTGCAGTTTTTATCACACGCTGGAGTGCCTTCCTGTCCTGGGCTGTACAGTTTCCATACCAGACTGTGATGGAACTGGTAAGGGTGCTCTCAACTGTACATCTATAGAAGTTGCTGAGAACTTTGGATGGCATGCCAAATTTCTTCAGCCTTCTTAAGAAGTACAGTCGCTGCTGGGATTTCTTAATGTTCTGTTGTGCATTGTGAGACCAGGTAAGATCCTCGCTGATGTAGGTTCCGAGGAATTTGAAGGTTTTCACCCTATCCACCTCTGTCTCATCTATATGCAGTGGTGTGTGCTGCACACTCTTCTTTCGTGGATCAATAATCATCTCCTTGGTCTTGTCTGCGTTCAGGGAGAGATTATTGTCCTGACACCAGGCCACCAGATCCGCCACCTCTCTTCTGTATGCCGCCTCAGCCCCCCCGGTGATCAGTCCAATGACTGTCGTATCATCCGCAAACTTGATGATGCTGGTGTTATCCTGGGAGGCCACGCAGTCATATGTGAAGAGGGTGTACAGCAGGGGGCTCAGCACGCAGCCCTGGGGGGTCCCTGTGCTTGTGGTTCTTGTGCCTGATGTGCGGTTGCCTACTCTGACTGACTGGGGTCTGTCTGATAGGAAGTCCAGCACCCAGTTACAGAGAGCAGGTGTCAGTCCAAGAGTGAGGAGTTTTGCACAGAGTTTGTGTGGGATAACTGTGTTAAATGCTGAACTGTAGTCAATGAAGAGTAGTCTTACATATGTGTCCTTTCCCTCTAAGTGTGTGAGGGTGGTGTGGATGACGGCGTTGACTGCATCGTCGGTGGACCGGTTCTGACGGTACGCAAACTGTAGAGGGTCCAAGGTGTTTGGGATGGTCCTCTTGATGTGCGTCATGACTATCCTCTCAAAGCACTTCATCACTATTGGGGTGAGTGCGACGGGTCGATAGTCATTCAGGCAGGTCACGGTGTTTTTCTTTGGTAGGGGCACGATGGTGGTTGTCTTGAAGCAGGTGGGCACCAAAGCTTGTGCTAGTGACATGTTATAAATATCAGCCAGCACCTCAGCCAGCTCTGATGAGCAGACCCTGAGGGCACGCCCGGAGATGTTGTCTGGGCCAGCTGCCTTCCGTGGGTTTATTCTCCTCAGAGCCGTACACACCTCTGCTGATGTCACAGTGAGTGATGAGTCCTGTGTGTGCTCCGTGGTCGAAATCCCTCTCTGTTGGTTGGTGTTGAGGGTATCGAAGCGTGCATAGAAGTCGTTCAGCTCATCTGGCAGTGTGAGTTGGCTGGTTGTGGCCCCCCTGCTCCTCTGCCGGTAGCCTGTGATGTGTTGCAGGCCTTGCCACATGCGTCGGGAATCTGCGGTGGAATAGAATCCCTCCAGCTTCAGTCTGTATTGCCTCTTGGCCTCTTTAATGGATCTACGCAGGTCATATCTGGCCTTCTTGTAGTCCTCAGCGTTGCCTGAAGCAAATGCAGTGGAGCGAGCGCATAGCATGGACCGAACTTCGCAGTTAATCCAGGGCTTTTGGTTGGGATATGTCCTGCAGCGTTTTGTGGGCACAATATTTTCAACACATGTACTGATGTAACCAGTTACACTGGAAGCATATTCCTCTAAATCCACAGTAGAGTCATCCCTCAGAGCAGCAGTTTTAAACACATCCCAGTTTGTTCTGTCAAAGCAGTCCTGCAACACCAGTTCAGTTTCCTCAGTCCACACTTTAACATTTTTACTCACTGGGGGGGCTTGCTTGAGGAGTTGTCTGTACGCTGGATAGAGGAACGTTGAGATGTGGTCGGACTGTCCGAAGTGTGGCCGGGGCACAGCTTTGTAGGCTCCTCTCACGTTGCTGTAGACGTGGTCAAGAGTATTTTTCTCCCTCGTCGGAAAGTTCACGTATTGATGGTATTTCAGGAGTACACTCTTAAGGTTGCGGTGGTTGAAATCTCCGACTACGGTGAACACAGCGTCTGGGTGTGCAGTCTCGTGCTTGTTGATGATGTCATGCAGCAGCCCCAGTGCAGTTGTGGAGTCCGCTTGTGGCGGGATGTAAACAGCTAAAATAAACACTGCACTGAACTCCCTTGGTAGATAAAAGGGTCTGCACTTCACCATCAAAAGTTCAATATTAGCCGAGCAGTGTCTTTCAACAACCTGTACATCCGAGCACCATCTATTGTTCACATAGACACAGACGCCACCGCCTCTCGTTTTCCCCGAGGCTAATGTGCGGTCCCCGCGGAAGACAGAATGTGTTTCAAGCTGGATGGTAGAGTCTGGAATGATGTCCGAGAGCCAGGTTTCCGTGAAAATAAGAGCACAACATTCTCTCATCTCACGTTGGGTTGTAATCCTTGTTCTTAGCTCATCCATCTTGTTTTCGAGAGAGCGGACGTTAGCTAGCAGCAGGCTAGGTAGCGGTGGTCGTGTTGCCCTAGCCTTTAGCCTGGCATGTAGCCCACCTCTCTTGCCACGTATCCGCCTTGACCGCTCTCTCCGTCGGCTGCGCTGCTCACCCACGTCCGGTGCTGTTGGGCCTTCCCGTCTATAGTTAGCGGGGTCCCGACGTAGTAAGAAGTCGAAATCCTTTAAGTTGTAAATGAGCTCATGTTGAGCTTTGCCGATGTCCAGAAGTGCTACTCTGTTGTAACTCACTAATGCGTGCAAGAACTTTGCATTTAGGGTGCAAACTAAGAATATAATAAATAAATAAATAAATAAATAAATAAACAACGTTGGTTTCGGGAGGACGAAACAAAGACGTCTGCCACGGGGGGCGCCATCTTCCTGTGTATAGCTGCCTTCCAAGCAGTTGACCCGGGTTTAATTCCCGGCCAATGCAAGTTAGGTGTCCTTTTCGGTTCGAACCCCGCCTCTGCCTTCTATGTTGAAGCTGTCTCCGTTCTCAAAAAAGCTTTTGGACGATGTCCCGTCTGAATGTGGCCTCCGAAGGAAGTGCCGCATGCTTTGCATTGTTTCTCCACCGCCGCCGTCTTCTCTGTTTCCACGCCCACGGTCATCCAAGCGGAAAAAGAAGCAAGGCTGTGCAAAGAGGATGGGATTCGAACCAACGCATACAGAGCACAATGGAGTAACAGTCCATCGCCTTAACCACTCGCACCAAAGCTGGGGAACAATAGTCTGTTAAGGGGGGGGGAAGGAGAAAAAAGAGGGAAAATAAAGAGAGAGAGAGAAATTGAGGCTTCTTTTCCATTATCTATTAGTTTATTTGTCAGTATGTATTCTAACGATTAAAGAAAAATAAAAAATTTCCGAAATAAAAACAGGCAAATTTATAAAATGATCAGACCTCTGTTTCTTTCTCTTGTAGAACTCAGATAAAAAGATTTATATTTGAAATCGAAAAATATATACTTGCTGTTGTTTTAACAATGTTTAATGACTGTGCTTTTGGCCCACAGGTCTGTTACTCTATTCAAGTTGTGTGTGTAATTTTGTTTAAGCATCTGAAATGATATCAGTTATAAAATGATCAGACCTCTGTTTCTTTCTGTTATGGACTGCATCACTCGCTATTAGCAATGTGTCAAATTGATTGAATAAAACTCAGATAAAACATTTATATTTGAAAATTGAAAAACGATTTGTGAAATAAACACAAAAAAAACCTGTGAGCTGCCTCCTACACACTGGGCAGCACACCCTGACCTTCCACAGATTGTAGGGCATCCACGCCAGGAGCCTGTGGGTGAAAAAGTGCTCTGGTGTTGGGGCCAGGTTGTAAATGAGCCCTGGTACCGGTGGCTCGTACCAGAGCTTCAAGTTTGGCCGCAGCCTCTGGTTCTCCCACAGAGTGGATGATCATCGCTGGTCTTGCTGTGGAATGGTCTTCTTCATCTCTGCCGGCAGCCAGAATGAATCGGGCGCCTGAACGAGAAAGGCAGGGGCAGCAGGACAATAGAGAGGACCAAGAGGGGCAGCAGGACCAAGCAGAGGACCAAGAGGGGCAGCAGGACCAAGGAGAGGACAAGGAGGGGCAGCAGGACCAAGGAGAGGACCAGGAGGCGCAGCAGGACCAGTAGTAGGGAAAACACCCACATCGGACTCATCCTGAAAAAAAAGAAAAGAAGCCAAACTCAGTGAATTACACATGCAATAATAATATCAAAGTTATTTAACACACACACACACTCACACACACACACACACACACACACACAAACATAAACACAAGTAAAAAAGAGAGCACTTAAAGAGGCACTTGCAGGGCTGGCAGTAGCCTGAGAGGTAGAGGTGGTCCTCACAGACGCCGTAGCAGAGGGGGATGGAGGCAGAGAGAAAGGGGAGATGGTCCTAATATAGGTGGAGGCAGGGCTGGAGGGGGACATGGGTAGTACAGGGGAAGGGGTCCTCAAAGAGGCCATAGCAGGGCTGGACAGGGACTTGGGTACAGGGGAAGGGGTCCTCATGGAGGCCGTAGCAGGGCTGGACAGGGACTTGGGAACAGAGGAGGGGGTCCTCATGGAGTACCAGCAGAGGTAGTAGCAGGGCTGGACAGAGACTGTGAGGGAGAGGAAAGGTAGAGTACACCAGGAGACTATATTGTGATTGTTAGGTTGATTGATATTGTGATTGTGCATGTACCTATGTGATTGTAGACATAAACCACATTAGTCACACGAGTTACACTAATAACACAGAGACATTAAGACGAACAAATCCATGTAATACCTCAACTGGCTACCTAGCCACAAGGTTTGGTTTGGCTGCAGCACCAGAAGCCCCTCCAAACCAGGATTTATAAAACTAAAGAGAAGAATGGCAAGTGAAATTGGTCAGAATAAAATGATGACAAAACAGTGCTGCGATAAAATGGATGGATAACGTTTGGCAAAATGTTATGGAAATATTTACCATTGACACAGTCAATGTAGGCCGCAGAGGACTCTGCACAGGCTTGGCAGGGACTGAGGCTGTGGTCTCTGCAGGGGGCGTGGCACGAGGTGGAACTGGACCCTGGACCGTGGCAGCAACAGGCACTGAGGCAGATGTGGGTGCCGGTGGAACACTGGCTGGCTGCTGAAGACATACAGATACAACAAGTATCAATACTACTGATATTTCAGCATGACAAATAGTTACATCTGATGTCCCTTCATTACCTTCTGGGAGTGAAATCCACAGACACAACTCTGGCCCACCAAACAACGATGTCTGGCTGCACTGGATATTTCTCAATCTGTAACCACATGGTATGCTCAATGTCATGGCATATACAACCTAGCCTATATCTGTTTAATCTGTTGGTGTATTTCACAGACAAAATTTACCTTCTGGTAGAGAGCATACCACCTATTCTGACTGGGGGCTGGCCTGTCCCCTACATCAGAGGGCCAAACCCCAGTGGTGGCAGAGGTCTTGAGGCGAGACAGCCACTCACTGTCCTGTCCCCCATGGCCCTGTGCTTCTTGGTCACCATCTGAGGCCAACAAGAGGAAGAATGTCAATCTAACTGTCAAAGTCTGTCATGGGACTAGGAGCAATACATCTAACTGTGAAATTCTGTCATGGGACTAGGAGCAATATTTTATAATCAATCAAATCTGTCTACCTGTCATCAATCATAAGCTTTTATCGCCATACACTTCATTGTCAATAAAAATGGTTATGAATCAAATCAATTGTGGGGGGACATGCAGCGTTCGGCCTGTAGAGGGAGCTACAGGACCGTGGCAAGGGTTACGGAAGCGAGGCTTCGTTGCGCACCTGTTGCGAATGAAGCCTCGTTAACGAAATGGTTTAAGATGTGTGTGCCTCTGCTTTGGGGGAGAAAAGGGCTGAAAAGCTATGACTGAAAAGTCGACCAGGACCGAAAGAACGAAAAAAAGAAGGAACATTGTAAATAAACAGGGTTTTCCCTTATCACCACCGAATCCGCCTCCTTTGCCCCTCGTTGGGAGCCACTGTAACAAAGGTCCTAAACACAGAGGCGGATTCGGTGGTGGTGATAAGGGAAAACCCTGTTTATTTACAATGTTCCTTCTTTTAATCGTTCTTTCGGTCCTGGTCAACCTTTCAGTCACTCACCTTCAACATGCAAATGCTCCTGACTAATCAGTGCGATGAAGCCCGCTTCGGTTCTCTTGACATTCACTCCACACCAGTATGGCCCAGCATCCTGTTCAGACAGGTCAGTGATGGTCAAAGTTTAGACTCCCTCATTCTTGTTGTCAGACAATGAGAATCTCCCTAGTGTCTGTTTACCATCATATGTAACAGAAATATTTCTAATATACGCACAGGGTCCTTGCTGCACCAGGAGATTAACCTGCCTCCTCGCATTCCTTTGGCTGCTGAGTCCCTTCCTCCGGGCAATGGCTTGTACAATGACCACTTTTGGAGAAGAAAATCACAGTCAGCAAGCTGTTAATCTGTAACCAACCCTCCAAAAATGGATGCATTCAAACAGTCAAACAAAGCATTTACAGTAAACAAAGTGATTGTGATTGGCTATTTGGTTGGGGAGGAACCGTGGTTTAGACTTGGCATCCCTTGTTGTTCACGGGCTGGTCACACCATTCGTCCCATCTGCGGAGTCAGCACCCTGTTAGAGATAAGATACCTACTCTGGTATGTCCCCCCTAGCCTGGTACTTTTCCACTTTTGCTCTTTGTGTAAGCGTGTGTTGCGACATCTTTCTTGATGACCTGGCTTAACCTCTCCATGTATTAATCCAACGTACTATGGGACTAATGCTTGATTCATCCCATTTATCAACAGACCATCACATTAGTAAATTTAGCACACTGCAGTAATGTATTTTTATTATAGCAATAATAAACTGTTTTTATCAAATATAATTTCTAACAACGCATTCCGCATCCAATAGTGAAAAACACCCGAGACATTTTTCAGTACCTTTCGTTGCTAATGCTCATGGCTTAGTAATGCTAATGCTCATGGCTTAGTTATGCTAGCTCTCAGAAAACCAGCGGGGTCTCGTCAATGTAAACATCAACAGAAGTGTGTTGCTGTGTAGCGCCGGATCAACCATTCCATAGAATGCTGCTCATGTTCTATTTCTAGAGGTCACATGGTAACGCATTTCTGAAAAGTCTTTATGATACATCTATGATTATTATTAATTATTTTCAAAACTGTGTGTTGCTATGCAACCTTTCGATATAGAACATTAGCAACATTCTATGGAATGTTCAATCCGCTCCAGATAACAACTTCAGTTGATGTTTACATCGACACAAACCAGCTGATTTTTAGAGCAAAACGGGCTGAAAAATGCCTCAGTGTTTTTCAGGTTTGGACTGCTGCCTGCCGTTTTTACGTCCGTGTTTTCTTTTTTGTTGGGTTCGCGATCGTGCAGAGGGAAGCGACGGCAGCGACTTCGGAGAGGGTATGTGACGACAGTTGGACCATATCTGAAAGATAGTTAGACAATATCTGAACGATAGTTAGACAACCACTCGATATGTGTTGCTAAAACAACACAGCACAAGTCGAACATGCACGTAGGTGACGAGCAAGCGAGCTCGTTCAAGCTAAAGCTAACAATGCTTCCACCGTAGCTACTGACGGACTAACAGTCATGCCATTACACAGATGAATTTATTGACTATGTGTCTACTGTAAAATGTAATTGAACGTGACATAACTGCTTCGAGGTCGCTGTCCTCTCAAAAAGGAAACAGGAACAACAACCTGTCGTAGAAATGGCAGTCCGCGGTCCACGCAGTCCCGCAGCAAACCTGAAAAACACCGAGGCGTTTCTCAGTACCTTTCGTTGCTAATGCTAATGGCGTAGTAATGCTAGCGCTCAGAAGACCAGCTGGATCTAGTCAATGTCAACATCATCAGAGGTGTGTTGCTGCGTAGCGCTGGATCAAACATAGAATGTTGCTCGTGTTCTATTTCTAGAGGTCACATGGTAACGCATTTTTGAAAAGTGTTCATGATATGTGTCATGTATGATTATTACTCGTTATTTTCAAAACTGTGTGTTGCTATGCAACCTTTCAATGTAGAACATCAGCAACATTCTATGGAATGTTCAATCCGCTCCAGATAACAACAAACTTCAGTTGAGATTTAGCATAAGCAACGAAAGGCACTGAAAAATGCCTCGGTGTTTTTCAGGTTTGACTGCGAGAGTGCGTGGACTGCGGCCTGCCGTCTCTATGACAGGTTGTTGTTCGTGTCTTCTTTTTTTGCAGGGTTCGAGATCGTGAAGAGGGAAGCGACAGCGACTTCGAAAACGGTATGTGGCATTTAATTACATTTTACAGTAGACACATATCGAACACATTGTTTGTGCAATGACTATTTTGCGAGAAGCAATGGTAGCATTGTTAGCTGCTAGATGGCTAAGTAACCCGTTGACAGTTTCTAAGAGTTAGCTCGCCAGCTCCATGCATTTTGCCAAGGAATGTACATTTTGGCCTTGCGCTATGTTATTTCGTATTCTAGCAACACATATTCAGTGGTGCAATGTCATTATTGTCCGTAGAGAGGACTGATCCATGAGGACATTTACATTACATTTATGGCATTTAGCAGATGCCTTTATCCAAAGTGACTGACAACAAATACATTTGTCTAAGTAAGTGAATCATCTATCCATCAGTCATCATAAGATAAAGTAATCAATGCTCGGACCAGTGGCCATAGGCAGTCACAATGCTAGAAGAAGGACATTTTTATTATTATCAAGAGAGAAACTTGTAGGAGGGACCGTTAAGATGTAGGTCTTCAATCTACAGCGGAAGATTGGTAGTGACTCTGCAGTCATGACAGCAGTAGGAAGCTCATTCTACCAGCGGGTCGCCAGGACAGTGAAAAGCCATGACCGAAGGGGCGGCGGTGCCAGGCGGCCAGTCGTGGGTCTTGAATCTGATGAGAGCTGCTACCGGGAGCCAGTGAAGGGTGCGGAGGAGGGGAGTGACATGGGAGAATTTGGGGAGTTTGAACACCAGACTGGCGGCAGCATTCTGGATGAGATGTAGAGGCAATTCAATAGTCTCGCATCGAATACCTGTACCTGTATTAATACCTTCTTTTTAATATCATTGCAATTTTGTTCTAAATGTGTTTGTCTTTTGTTAGACATCATCTATGAGCTGGTTCAGTTTGGGGTGATGGTGGGGAGGCCCCTGGTGGTGGTTAGTACAGTTCTTTCACTGTGACTTTGTTAACAAGTCCATATGACTCTCTGCTCTCTCTCTTGTGTTTCCTGTTAGCAACCTGGTGGGTTTGTGGAGCGTCTGTACTCTCTTCTGCACTCCTGCCTGCCTGCCTGCCAGCAACATGGAATCAGAGGCTGAGAGATGGCTGGTGCAGCTGAAAGTACAGACATGTTCTGATGTTGTTACTGTTCCTTCTCTCTAGCATTTAGCATCCAATCTATAGTTCAGTTTAAATGGATACTGTGAATTAGCAGTAACTCAGAGCCTTAACTCAGGGCGGGCTGATGATGCTTCTGGAGGTTCCCTGGTACTTCAAACCAGAGTCTCTGGTCATTGGAGTTTCCAGCCTCCTGGAGCACCACCTCCAGCTCCTCATGGAGTCCTCCTAGACACACACACACACACACACACACACACACAGGCTTTTAAGTAATAGGAAAAAGTAGTTTAAATGATTGTAAGTAATTGTATTCTGACCATTATTTTTTCACTTCCCCCTCCCCTCTCTCTCTCTCTTTCTTTCTCTCTTAGGAATTCCATAGGGTCAGACCTCATCGGTCACCCCAAAGAATGGGAAGTTCTTCAGTGAAATCCAATAAGTATTCCAGTTAAAGTTTAAAAAATAACCTCACGTCTTCTTGTTATGTCTCCCCCCCCCCACCCCCCCGATCTGCAGGACCACAGGAGCCTCACTGATTTGTTACGGATGGGGGTTGTGCTTCCCAGTGCGTCCCCCTACTTGCCTCCCTCCGTCCGTCCACTGTGCCACCTCAATCACATACTTATCACCAGCACCTGTGTGTAATTGTCACTCATGCAATATGTACCCTCACTTCCCTTCACTCCCGCTTCGTCTTCACCTTTGTTGGTCGCTTTGTGAGCGTAAGTCATACGAGTATACAAGTACTGTTTTGAGACTGTGATCTCCTCTTTGATTTCGAGCATTGAGTCCCTATTTTTGTGTCCTGTTTTGACTACTCATCCAAAGTAAAGATCCTTTTGTTTAGTACCGCTAACTACTTGTCCGCCTCTCTTTCTCTGCACCGCACCTGGGTCCGTTAACATACCTAAACCTTACACTGATTTGCCACTTTACTTTCATCCTACAGATACTTAGAATATATATTTGCAAATAAATGAGTAATAGAGTAGCTCAAATGTATTTCCTGTCTCTGTTTTCTTTTCTTTTGGTGACACTTCACACAAAGGGGTTTCCGTTATAATGGGTTCATAATTCAGTTTGCACATTATAAGCATGTGTTGCATTTATAAAGCATTAGTAACAGCGCAGCCACATATTTTCAAACTACTTTAATTGTCATTATCTACGAATGAATCATTAAAAGAGAATATCGTGACTATTTCTGTATTTTTGAAACCTCTTGTTTTGTGTCTGAATTGAATCAATGAATCAATGCGTAGTTTGTACAATTATAATATATGAATCGAATCACTGTTTTATCTCATTCAGCCACGGAATCCCTAGTATAACAGCGTCAACTTTAGAAGCAGCATTACTGTTAAGTGTCACTTTCATTTTGTATAGTGTGCCCATGGCATTGGGCTGCATGGAATCCACACGCATACACACCACACTAAGGGCATGTGACAGGGACCCGTGTCTGCTTATTAGCGCTACGTTTAGAACTGTAAACTGAGATAATACAAATTTTCCTGTAACATCACTTTAATAGTCAATAAACTCATGAATCCTTATGCATAAGTGCTTTGTTATTTCCTTTCAAACCCTTCCTGTAAGTCCCTTTCACATGTCAAGAAGTAACTTACTGTAAGTAACGATAAAATGCTAAGGGTAGCTGTGATCGAAATAGAAAAATACCTTCCAGAAGAAAAACAAATGAGGTTCCCAATGCCTTTAGGATTGCTTCCTGTGCGACCATGGCCCGTTCACACGTGAAGAAGTAACTTAGAAAACAATAAAAATCACCAGGGAGCTTTGATGGCGAAGAGGTTAAGGCGTAGGATTACTAATCCAATGGGGTCTCCCTGTGCAGCTTTGAACCCTGCTCTCAGCGTAAACACAGCTGTGTCCCTATTTATGTACAAGATGTCGGCCCACTTTTGGAAACCTGATGTAAAACAAATCGAGCTGCAATTGCAGGATGGTTAAGGCGTTTGCTTTAAAATCAAACATATTTCCCAATGCCTTTGGCATTTCCTTTCAAACCCTTTGCCTGCAAGGCTGTGTCATTTTCATGTTTCAAAATGTACAAAAGTGTAAGGAACAATGACATGCAAAGGGAAGCTGTGATGGCCGAGTGGTTAAGGTGTTGGACTTGAAATCCATTGGGGTTTCCCCGCGTGGGTTCGAACCCTGCTCACAGCGCTGGGGAAACGACATCCCTCTTAAAGGACGACATGTTGGTCCACCTTTGGAAAAATGAGTTGTTGAGACGCAATTGCGTGGTGGTGTAAAATGCAATTGTGGTTCCCAATGTCTTTGGGACCTCCTTTCCTGTGTAGCCCATGGCCCTTTCAAATTTGAAGAAGTAACGTAGAAACATTTAAACAACAATGAAAGGCTAAGGGCAGCTGTGATGACGGAGTGGTTAAGGATAAGGACCCGAAATCCAATGGGATTCCTTTGCTTTCTCAAAGTGTTGTTGCGCATGTATTTGTGTAATGTAAGTTGCATCCTCGTAACATGGCTTCTGTGAATTGATATTCAAAAGTCTCTATATGAGGCTTCCTTAATAAGCAAACTCTGGTCCGTGTCTAGATCTTGAAAAGATTTTGTCTTTACTACAGACCAGGCAGTGCAGAAGCCAGTATAGCTGTGATGGCCGAGAGGTTAAGGCGTTGGACTCGAAATCCAATGGGGTCTCCCCGCGCAGGTTCGAACCCTGCTCACAGCGCACAGTTTACAAAATTGAGTCTATGTATTTGAACAGAACAAAGTAAAGACCAGCAATGTTGCTTACTGAAATTAAAGTGTGTTGTTACACATGTATTTGTGTGATGAAAGTTGCAAAAGAAGCCTCAATTTCTCTTTCGTTTTCTTCTTTTTTCTCCTTTTTCTTCTGCCCCCTTCTTCCCCCCCCTTAACAGACTATTGTTCCCCAGCTTGATGCTAAGGGAAGAGAAAGAGAGAGAGAGAAATTGAAGCTTCTTTTCCATTATTTACTAGTTTATTTATCAGTATGTATTCTAAACGATTAAAGAAAAATAAAAAATATTGCCTTTTCCGTTTTTGAATGGGGGGGAAGAGTGGATCGGAAGGTCACCGGTTTGAATCCCACCAGCGCCAGAAATAAAAACAGGCAAAGTCTCCCAAAGTGTTGTTTTGTGTAAATTCAAGAGCCAATATCTTGCTTCTTGTGACATAACAAACAGAAGTTTAAGAACACTTGCTGTTGTTTTAATGATGTTTAATGACTGTGCTATGGGCCTACAGGTCTGTTGCTCTATTCAAGTTGCGTGTGTATCTTTGTTTATGCATCTGAAATGATCAGACCTCTGTTTCTTTCTCTTATGGACTGCATCACTCGCTATTAGCAATGTGTCAAATTGATTGAATAAAACTCAGATAAAAGATTTATATTTGAAAATAGATTTTTTTTAATTGAAATAAACACAGAAAACCTGTGAGCTGCCTCCTACACACTGGACAGCACACCCTGACCTACCATAGATGGTAGGGCATCCACGCCAGGAGCCTGTGGGTGAAAAAGTGCTCTGGTGTTGGGGCCTGGTTAGAGTGGCTCGTACCAGAGTTTCGAGTTTGGCCGCAGCCTCTGGTTCTCCCACAGGGTGGATGCAATCATCGCTGGTCTTGCTGTGGAATGGTCTTCTTCATCTCTGCCGGCAGCCAGAATGAATCGGGCGCCTGACCGAGAAAGGCAGGGGCAGCAGGACAATAGAGAGGACCAGGAGGGGCAGCAGGACCAAGGAGAGGACCAGAAGGGGCAGCAGGACCAGTAGTAGGGAAAACACCCATATCGGACTCATCTTTAAAAAATAAAAAAAGAAGCCAAACTCAGTGAATTACACATGCATCATCATATCAGAGTTATTTAACACACAAACACACACACACACACACACACACACACACACACACACACACACACACACACACACACACACACACACACACACAGAAACAGACACAAATAGACACACAAACACAGGTAAAAACCTGCCTGCCTGAATGATTACAGGCCAGTAGCACTCACTCCAATCATCATGAAGTGTTTTGAGAGAGTGGTACTGGCACACATTAAGAGCAGCATACCGGACACCCTAGACCCCCTGCAGTATGCCTACCGGCCCAACAGGTCCACCTCAGACGCTATCGCTGCTGTCCTCCAGTATTCCCTCTCTCACCTGGAAAACAAAGACTCCTACATCAGGATGCTCTTTATAGACTACAGCTCCGCTTTTAATACGGTCATCCCCCACAGACTCATCCACAAAATGTCCACACTTGGCCTGCACCCCACCCTCTGTGACTGGCTCCTAGACTTTTTGACTGGCAGGCCCCAGTCTGTCAGATTGGTAATTCTTCAGCCAGCATTATTACAAATGTTGGCACTCCACAGGGATGCGTCCTCAGCCCCATCCTCTACACCCTGTTCACCCCTTGACTGTGTCGCCTCCCACAAGGACAACATCATCCTAAAGTTTGCGGACGACACCGCAGTGATAGGATGCATCACTGGCGGGGACGAATCGGCTTACAGGAGGGAGGTGGCCAGTCTGGTAGCATGGTGTGAGGACAACAACCTCACCCTCAATACGGACAAGACCAAGGAGATGATAGTGGACATGAGGAAGAAGAGGGGACCTCATCGGCCACTGTACATCCGGGAACTCGAAGTAGAGAGGGTGATACCTGGGCAAATACCTGGGCGTCCACATCAGCGAGGACCTCACCTGGACACTTAACACCACACAGCTGGTTAAGAAGGCCCAACAGCGGCTGTACTTTCTGAGGAGGCTGAGGAAGTTTGGCATGTCGCCCAAGATCCTCAGCAACTTCTACAGCTGCATTGTTGAGAGCATCCTAACCAGCTGTATCACTGTGTGGTACAGCAGCACTACTGCTATGGACCGCAGACGCCTGCAGAGAGTGGTGAAGACCGCTGAGAAAATCACCAGGACTCCACTGCCCTCTCTGCAGAGCATCTACCACCGCAGAGTCCACAGGAGAGCCATCCATCCTCAAGGACCCCACCCACCCCCAACACGGACTGTTCACACTTCTACCCTCAGGCCGGAGGTACAGAAGTGTTAAATGCAGGACCACCAGACTAAAGAATTCCTTCTTTCCCACTGCCATCAGACTCCTAAACAACGCATAGGAGATTATAATCATTGACTACCTCATATAACTGTACTACCTCATAACTGAACCCGACTTCAGTTTGCACATGCATAATTGCACTGTTTACATTTGCACTGTTTTATTATTATTATTGTTGCTTTTTTATTATCACATGCTGCCTTAAATCTTGTTATCTTGTACATTTTGTTTAGTATATATTGTATATTTTTTAGTATTGTACATTTTACATTGGTTGGCATTCTGCGGACAGTAAAGCAAGAATTTCATTGTACAGGGAAACGTGTTTTCTACTGTGCATATGATAATAAACACTTTGAATCTTGTTCAACAGGGGAAGGGGTCCTCATAGACGGCCGTAGCAGGGCTGGACAAGGACTTGGGTACAGGGGAAGGGGTCCTCATGGAGGCCGTAGCAGGGCTGGACAGGGACTTGGGTACAGGGGAAGGGGTCCTCATGGAGGCCGTAGCACTCCTGCCTACAGGGAGGAGGTCCAGCACCTAACAGTGTGGTGCAACGACAACAACCTGGCTCTCAACACCAGGAAGACCAAAGAGCTCATTGTGGACTTCAGGAAGTCAAAAGCTGGCACACACACCCCCATCCTCATCAACGGGACTGAAGTGGAGCGAGTCACCAGCTTCAAGTTTCTGTGTGTCCACATCTCTGAGGATCTCTCCTGGACCCTCAACACCTCTACCCTGATCAAGAAGGCTCACCAGCGTCTCTTCTTCCTGAGGAGACTAAAGAAGGTCCATCTGTCTCCTCAGATCCTGGTGAACTTCTACCGCTGCACCATCGAGAGCATCCTCACCAACTGTGTCACAGTATGGTATGGCAACTGCTCTGCATCTGACCGGAAAGCACTGCAGAGGGTGGTGAAAACTGCCCAACGCATCACCGGTTCCTCACTCCCCTCCATTGAGGCTGTCCAGGGCAAACGATGCTTGCGTAAGGCACGCAGCATCGTCAAGGACATTTCTCACCCCAATCATAGACTGTTCACCCCACTCCCCTCCGGGAGGCGCTACAGGACTCTCCGCACCCGAACCAGCAGGTTCAGAGGTAGCTTCTTCCCTGCGGCTGTCACCCTACTGAACTCGAACTCTGCACCTAGGTGATAACCTACCAACCCCTGCACCCCCCCCCCCCCCCCCCCCCGGACAATTGCAATTACAAACTGCTCTTACTCCATACCACTGCTCTTCTGTACATATCTGTCTATACTGTTCATAATCTGTCTATACTGTTCATAATGCACATATCCTTATATTTTTCTTTAATACTACTATTAATACACTGCACATATCTGTACATACTGTACATACCTTTTTATACTGTTCATATGGCATTCCATATTTATTCTGCTATTTACTCTAATGTTACTGTTAATACGTATACCTAGACTGCATTGCCTATACAGCTCATATGCTGCTTACACTGTTCATACTGCATCCTATTTATTCTGCTATAATGCTACTGCTAATTCATATACTGCTTACACTGCACTACTTATACTATACTGCACTATTATACTGCACTACCTGTATATACTGTACTTTTCTGCTTTTTTGCACTTCTGGTTAGACGCTAACTGCATTTCGTTGTCTCTGTACTTGTACTCTGCACAATGACAATAAAGTTGAGTCTAATCTAATCTAATCTAATCTAATCTATTGGCAGTACCAGCAGGGGTAGTAGCAGGGCTGGACAGAGACTGTGAGGGAGAGGAAAGGTAGAGTACACCAGGAGAGTATATTGTGATTGTGCATGTATCTATGTGATTGTAGGCATAAGCCACATTAGTCACACACGAGTTACACTAATAACACAGAGATATTAAGACGAACAAATCCATGTAATACCTCAACAGGCTTCCTAGTCACAAGGTTTGGTTTGGCTGCAGCACCAGAAGCCCCTCCAAATCGGGGTTTATGAAACTGAAGAGAAGAATGGCAAGTGAAATTGGTCAGAATAAAATGATGACAAAACAGTGCTTCGATAAAAATAGATGGATAACGTTTGGCAAAATGTTATGGAAATATTTACCATTGACACAGTCAATGTAGGCCACAGAGGACTCTGCACAGGCTTGGCAGGGACTGAGGCTGTGGTCTCTGCAGGGGCCATGGCACGAGATGGAGCTGGACCCTGGATCATGGCAGCAGCAGGCACTGAGGCAGATATGGGTGCCAGGGGAACACTGGCTGGCTGCTGAAGACATACAGATACAACTGTATCAATTATCAATACTACTGATAATGGGATCCTTTTTCAGCATGACCAATAGTTACATCTGATGTCCCTTCATTACCTTCTGGGAGTGAAATCCACAGACACAGCTCTGGCCCACCAAACAGCAATGTCTGGCCGCGTATCTGCACTGGACATTTCTCAATCTGTAACCAAATGGTATGCTCAATGTCATGGCATATACAACATAGCTTATATCTGTTTAATCTGTTGGTGTATTTCACGGACAAAATGTACCTGCTGGTGAAAGGCGAAATCAAAGAAGCTGTTGTACGAGGTCCGTCTGAATGTGGTCTCCGAAGCATGTGCCGCACGCTTTACATTGTTTCTCCACCTCCTCTGTTTCCACTCCTACGGTCGTCCAAGCTGGCAAAGAAGCATGGCTGTGCGACAAGAATGAGATCCGAACCGACGCGTGCAGAGCACAATGGATTAGCAGTCCATCGCCTTAACCACTCGGCCACCTTGTCCTAATCTCGTGTTGGCCCGGTAGCCCTTTCCACCGGATACATACAGCCAGGACGTGAAGCAAGGGTTTTTAACAGTGGAATTTTGCTGCTACCTGGGGAAACATCTGTTGAACCCTTGAGCCATAGGACTTTCACTTGGTGGACCCAGCTTGTGAAAGGTTTCGTCAAAGGGCTCGTCCGGGATTTGAACCCGGGACCTCTCACACCCAAAGCATGGATCATACCACTAGACCAACGAACCGTCTGACAACACCTTGCCCGTCCATCGCAACAGAGCCTCAGGTTAGGGAAGTGTCCGCACTGTCTGCATAAAAAAAGGACGATCTCATTCGCGAATGCAACGCTGGCAAGGTGACCCATCTGCTGAAGCGGCGACCCAAGACACTTTGATGGAGTCGTCCGAGCTGGTGAAAGGCTAAATAAGAGGGCTCGTCCGCGATTTGAACCCGGGACCTCTCGCACCCTAAGCGAGAATCATACCCCTAGACCAACGAGCCACCTACTAATGGATGCCCCTCCCCCGCAATGGAGCCTCAGGCTGGGGGATGTGTCCGCGTGACAGGCGGGATACTCACCACTATACTAACGAGGAGCTGTTTACCCTGAAATTCCACACGTTTCAAAAAGATATTGTTTTGAGAATTCAAAAGAGAAAAAAAAATACCTTGACTGACCGAAGGGATTCTTTCGGATTACCTTGACTTCATAGGTGAGCTCAGTGGATCACATTCTTCCAGCCAAGGGTTCCATGGTCTAATGGTTAGCACTCAGAACTCTGAATCCTGTGATCTGAGTTCAAATCTCAGTGGAACCTGTGGACATATCATGTTTCTTTAAAAGAACAGTATCTGTGCAGGTCCAAGAGTGTTTTGCCTGATTGGAGGGTTTCTCATAACCATGACAAGGTATCCATTGCCACAAGAACAACTCCACTCTGGTGGGACTTGAACCCACAACCTTTGCTTCCCTACCACTGAGAAGCCTAGAAGTCCAATGTGCTATATGCGCTAAAACTAATAATAAAGCAGAGCTTGAAGACAGATTTTGCTGTGAGTGCAAGCAGAACTGTAAGGAACCGCTGGGATTCGAACCCAGGATCTCCTGTTTACTAGACAGGTACTTTGACCAACTAAGCCACAGCGCCTGCACAGAGTCTTCACAACCCATTTGTCAGTAAACTTGCAAATCCAAATCAGATTCGATGGGGGAAGGACATCCTGGCGAACCAGAGACGATTTGACAGTGGGGAGAGTATCAAAATCAGGACGTCCCTGGGTGGGCTCGAACCACCAGCCTCCCGGTTAACAGCTGAACGCGCTAACCAATTGCGCCACAGAGACCTGCAGAAGTTGCCTCTCAATGGCAAAACATTTATTTAGAACAACGGCAGCAAAAGGAAAGAAGACGATAAGGCTGTTTCAAAATAAACCCTGCCAGAGGTCATCTGTACAGTGGAACCTCGAGATACGAATTTAATCCGTTCCGAGACCTCCTTCGTAAGTCAAAACATTCGTATCTCAATTTTTTTTTAAAAGGGTTCGTGTGCAGGCGGCTGCCAATTCTCGCGCGCGACTGCCACTTCTCGCGAAAAAAAAGGATTCGTATCTCAAATTTTCATTCGTATCTCAGAGCACAAATTTTACGAAATTTCTATTCTTAACTCAAAACATTCGTATATTGGGGCATTCGTATCTCGAGGTTCCACTGCTTCTGTAATTTTTTTTAAAAAGGGTTCGTGTGCAGGCGGCTGCCAGTTCTCGCGCGCCGACGTAAGTTATACTTATTTTCCAAAGAAAATATGTTTTGCCTCATATTTGCTGCTTTAGGTACTAATGGAGAACTATCTTGCAGAAAAAGCTCATGAGACTGTTCCTGGCCATGAAGGACCAGAGGAAAGTGCCCTCCAACATCACCCTCGGCCACATGAAGGATTGGCTGATGGCTGGGAGTCTCTTCCTGGAAGAGTAAGTTAAGCTTTGGTGCTCATAAATAGATAATTATCAACTGCTTGCTAGGTTGTACTCTTCAGTTTTAGATTTACTTTAAAGTTAGAAACTAGATGTGTTCGAATTATATATGCACAATTTGTTGAGAGAGAGAGAGAACTGACAAATGTTTTCCTTTTTTCATAGGAGGTGTCATGACTTCAGTCAGGGCACAGAGCTAAGGGAGCTTTATCTGGCTGAAGTGGTAAGGATTATAGCATCGTAGGCCAACATACTGTTTATATTCACTGAGAATCACAAACATGGTGGTGAGTTTATTCTTGACCAGTAAGCACTGTTGAAACTGACATCATATGTTTTACAGGCCTGGACTGCACGGAGGCTCCTCCGTCTAGACAAGATGGAGAAGGAGCTCCAGAAAGAACAGCGCCTCTCAAGGCAGTTCTACACAACAGTATGTATGACAACATCCTGTTGTGTTCTATATGAACACCAGAAAGGCCTTGGTTGAGTTGATTTAACTCTCTCTCACTCCCTCCCCCCTCTCTCTCTCTCTCCCTCTCCTATGAAGATAACACTGAGGGACTGCAGCTTTTTTTAGAAAAGTTCCGCCCGGCAGCAGAGACAACTGCTCACAAAATCCTCCTCCCCGTCTTCTCTGGATTCCCAGCCTCCATCACAAGGCGGAGGCCAGAAAACGTGCTGTCGTCAAGGACATCTATGGCCTGGTAGCCCAAGCTGCGTCAAAGTACTTGAGGCAATTTGGTGATGTCCCCGTGGCACGTCTCACTGCATTAAGTAAGGATGTGTCACGGGACATGGTGCGGGCCATATTTATGAAGTTTGAGGAGGCATCAAACAACTTCAGCCTCCTCGGCTTTGATGGCGCCCCCTTCGATGCCAGGGCGGTGGTCCGGGACGCAATCAGTGAGATGGCATTTAAAAAGAAGATGGCCTCCTCCCACCTCGTCCCTGACCACCTTGAGGGTCTGTACAGGGTGGTAGTACAGATTGTCAAGGAGACCATTGTCCGCCGAGGTCCAAGGGTCGAGGTAACCAACATTCTCTGCTCCTTCCCCTGGATTGAGGCAGTAGAGGAGGTCAGTCATGGACTTATCGACCATTCTCAAGTCTGCATGCTCGTCCAGAACATCCTGACTGAGATGGAGCAGATTACAGGCTCTGGCCTCCGGGTAGCAATAGCTCATGGAGGTGTGGAGACCTACCTCAAGTGTCTGGTGGGGCTTCAGCTAACTAAGACATGTGTGGGCCTTAACAATACTACTGGACCACTCCTGGCCACTGTGGTAAGATATAAAAGCCATCTGAAATGCTCTGCTTGATTTTGTTTAATTCTAGTCCAATATATTTTGTTATATGCTTTCAGACTGTATTGACTGCTATGTGGTTATCACTTAAACTTGAACTCACTGGTGGAACAGCTAATTGGCTGATGGCTAAGTGATTGTTGGAATTAATATTCTGACAGTTCTTGTAAGGAAAAGGGATCACGTCGATTTACATTATGAAGGTGAAATTCAATAGTTTTGCCAACTCTTATACTGTTTTATTATCTTTGTTTACAGCCTGCTGAGCCGATCACACTTGTGAGCAGCACTGAGGCAGCTGAATGCTGTGGTGAGGGAGCAGAATGCTGCATCGTGGCAGATGAATGCACTGGTGGTGAGTACTTGGGGACAGTACATTTTGTAGTGTCTAATATATCATGATGAGAAAATAGGCTTATTCAACAGACACACTTTCAACATATTTGATCTCTGTGTCAAAATAGCTACTTTGATGGATGGAGAGGGAGAGAGACAGGCACAGGAATGCCGCGGAGAACCTGCGGATTGCAGGAGCGAGGCGGCGGAATGCAGGAGCGAGGCGGCGGAATGCCGCGGAGAACCTGCGGATTGCAGGAGCGGGGCGGGGGGATGCCGCGGAGAACCTGCGGAATGCAGGAGCGAGGCGGCGGAATGCCGCGGAGAACCTGCGGATTGCAGGAGAGAGTCACAGACATGCTGCGGAGAACCTGCAAAATGCAGCAGAGAGGCAGCTGAGAGCAGCAGTGGTACGTACTTGTGTGCTGATTAAATTAAGAATTGAGTCTTAATTCAAGACACACTTTTGACATGTTGCATCTCTGTGTCAAAACAGTTACTTGGATGGATGGAAAGGCATCTGAATGTTGCAGAGAGTCACAGAAATGCTGCGGAGAAGCTGCAGAATGCAGCAGAGAGGCAGCTGAGAGCAGCAGTGGTAAGTACTTGGTGCTGATGAAATTAATTAATGAATTAATGAATTAGTCTTAATTCAAAAGACACACTTTTGACATGTTACATCTCTGTTACAAAACAGTTACTTGATGGATGGATGAACTAAGATCAATAAACTAAATATGTTTTATTCTATTTTTTCAGATCCTGGAGATGGAATTCTCCTAAAGAAGAAGAAGAAGAAGAAGGGACAAGTTCGAGGGTTCTTCAGGCGTCTAGGGAGGATCCTGACCTGCTCCACTGGCCTTCCCAAAGAGCCCTTACCCCCAGCACAGAAAAAATGACCAAAAATAAACTAATATGGATTTTGATGATCAACATTGTGAATTTGTACATTTTTACAGAACATGCTAATTGCAATTCTGCACTTGATTACACTTGATAAGAGAGGATTTTCTATTATCAATGATACTAATCTGGTACAGATCCACTGCATCATCTTCATAACTGTCTCCCGGGAATATAGGCTCTCTACAGAACCCCCGACCAACCATCTGATAACAGTTGTGGACCCTGTCAGATGCTGACTGGTCCTATGTAGGTTGGTGTCGATTAGATTCACTCCGCTGTTAACGGTCTACATCCCATAGTTCCTCCCATATCTTCCTCTTCCCACCTCAGCTGAACTGAAAAATCACCCCAAACCTAAAAACTGTACACCGAAGTGGGTAGTCTCTATGGTTAACGACCGATCTAATCTTATATGAGTGCCACACTGCAAAAAAGGCCCTCCTAGAAATAAGCCTAATATTCCTAAATCTAGCCAAATTATCTTTTATTGAGCAAAAAAATGGGGCCAATGGGGTAAGCAAAATATACTAGGTTAGAATTCTTAAAACTAGCAAAAAAGTCTAGCCACTGGAAAATCATAATGCGCCTTAAAACTAGACAAAAAGGCTAGAATTTGAGCAAACTGAGCTTACTACAAGCAATGCAATCATATTTATTTAAGTAAAATAACTTAAAATGAGAAATTTAGTCTCTAAATGAGCTGACTATTAGAATTTATATCTTGAAATAAGATTAATAACTAGCAAAAAGACTCTTAAAATAAGCATTTTATTCTCTTAATTGAGCTGACTTTAAGAATTAATACCTTGATGTTATATTAATAACTAGCCAAAAAAGTTTAAAACAAGACACAATATCTTAAAACAGCACGATAAAAATAAGTTCATTTGTCTCAAATCAAGGCACCAGAAGCATCTTGTTTTTAGCATTTCTTTCTTTATTAAGAGATTTTTTTACAAGAACAAGACTTCACAGACCAAATAATTTGAAAATATGCAGCTATTCAAGCAGCAGAACAGTTGTATAAATAAATCAACAACAACAAACAAAAAAACACTTCCATTCCACACTGATTTTTTTTGTTATTTTGTCAATCACTCAATGAAGGACTTCCACTCGGCAATGGCTTTTTTGTAGGAAGCAGTTAAATCTCGGTCATGGAGGGAGTCCTGGAGAACCTCAGTTTGCAATACTGAGAGCAGGGTGGAAATGCACTTTGGATAAGTGAGGTGCAGGCAATAGTAATATCCCAAGAGGTAGAGCAGGCCTTCATGTAACTTCTTCCTGTCAAAAGTGGTCACTGGTGTGTTTCCAATGGCGATCATGCAGTTATCCTCATAGACGAGCACAACTGGACAGGACAGGCCTAGATGACAAGAGTGGAAGTTTAGGAAATCACAAGTAACAAAAACGTTGTCCTGGACTGGGATACTTCCAAAAAAACACAACAATTAGGTGACTGACAACACTACCTTTTTTGTATAAATGACAGAGGCTTACCACAAAATAGAACAACAACTGAAAAATTAAATACTTTAAGTCTCACCGTAAGGACATGGAAAACAGCCTCGCTGCATGCACCCAGCTTCTTAGGTGGCATAGTGCTGGATGGGAAGAGCAGTGGCAGGGCTCTGAACACAGCAGTGGCATCCACTATTTTGAAAGAAAGCACAACACAAGGCAGTATGAGTAACCACTCATCATGAGATCTCAAAATATAAACTTGGACAAATCAAGGTATACAGCGACCTCACCTCCATCCAACGTTTTAGGGGGTTTCATCGCTTTTTTCATCACCCCATAAAATTGGACCTTTGAATAGAAGTCGTCCCATCTATTCCTCATCTCCGAGACATAGTGGGCATTGTTTGGCTGTATTATCTTTTGCAATTCATCTAGGACCTGAAAGACATTCAAAAACAGTTGTAAATCATTTCCATTGCCAGTCCTGGTCCAACACGTTGATGACTGATGTCTCTTCAATTAAGACCTAATGGTTAAAGGCCCCTAATGGCCCCAAATCGTGTACTGAAAGCTACAAAAAGGTCAGGACTGGTTACGAGGGGATTAACTTACATGATCCAAGTCTTTGAAACAAGAATATGCCTCCAGAATCTTGCTGGGTCGGTCTTGCTCCTTTATAGTGTCAGAGGTTATAAAGCGTCTTCGACTCAAACTCCAAGTTCAGCAAATGGGTTACTGAAGCTTTGTTTGGCTTCTTGGACCGGCACATCTCTTGCAGTGTCTTGTAGTGCCTTGCCTGGCTTTTCTGGCTGTCCAAGACGTCACCCGAACCACCTAAAGGAATAATAATTAAAAAAAAGGGTGGGGTTAGAGGTGTAAAGAAACATTAGGTTTCCAAATTAAGTAGGAGGAACTTAGGAGATAACGGGACTCAGTCATTCTTTTTTACAGTATTGCATTGTTAGAATACTAACATCCCTGAACTAAAACTTTTGCAAGGCCACTTACCCATGGCCTGTTTTCTTTTGTTTGTACATTGAGCATAGCAATCTCTCCCACATATCTCAGTAATCAAAAATGCATCACGACAACTTGAGACTAGCTGTTACTTCCCACAAAAACTCATGTAAACAAAGTGTATTAAGTTTGATACATACATTCATCACTGCTTTCCAGGTGTTGCACTGGGGTGCTGGCTCTGACTGGGGACCGTTCAATAATGACCGTAGAAGCACTCGAATCCCCGTCGTAGTCACTCGTTGTTATTTCTCCGACTTCACGCCGTTGTTTCTTTGCAGGAGGAGCGCCCTTCTTGGGGCTTCTTACATTCGATAGCCTCTTCATGAGCTTCTTGGCAACATGCTCCTGCCATAAAAACAGTAAAGATTAAAAGATGACACATGACAATGTTTTCACAATAAAAATAAAAACACAAGCAAAAGGGAGATAAAAATACTTACCCAGTCTTTTAGCATTGGATAATACTCCACCAATCGCTTTGCCATGGCATTGACCTCTGGTCTGGTGGGGTATCTGGCATCTTCTGTGGCTCTTGCAATTGAGATCATATTACACATAGTGTTTCTAATGAGCCGGCAGAAGAGCTCCTTAGATAAATCCACGATGTTCTCAGTCCCCAGCCGTTTCTGCTCGAAGTAGGAGCGTCGCACCTGTTCAAGTTCACTGTCTGTGTAAACTATGTACTCTGGGCTGGACACAACCACAAACTTGGAAGTGTTGGGCTCTTCTTGTGAAAGACCACTGCCCCCAGTTGCTGATGGCTGTGGTAGTTCAGCAGCAGTTTCCACCTAAAATACATTCACAATTACATATTTCATAGGATAACTTTCCGTCATAATGTATTCCCACACAATGAGTTTTTTGTTCTGTAATAATCATATGGCCCAGCCAAAATGTAAAGCCCATACAACAGAACTGACGACACCCCTGTTCAATAACAATAAACTGTTATATAACTGCCCTGGAAGAACAGAGATCGTGATGAATTTAGTTTAAATATGGACTTACACGATTGTTACACTGACTGGTCAAACCTTTTTTTTAACCAAAGAATGAGCTTTGGCTAAAATAAATACAATTTTAAAATGAAAATTGATGCTATCACATAGGCCTGTGGATGCACTTTAACTTAATGTGCATAATATAGAACTTACCGTTTTATCTTTATTCACAACAAGCCATATAGCCCGCCGCCTGTGAAAGTTTTCAGGACCAGGAAACAGATCCTTGATCTCATCTCGAGTAAGTGAAGGCAGTAAGTCTTCTCCAATCTTGGCAGCTATAGAAAAAAAATACAGTTAGTGCCAAGACACTGAGCTTATCACTGACTTAATTCAGCCTTGTGTACATAAATCTTATATATATATGATATACCTTAAGTGAGTACAACCGGCATGGACCCCTGGTGGAAAAGTCAGAGTAGGCTACAGTTACAAATTACTGTAAAAATATATATATATATTTTTTTTTTTACAGTTACGGTACATCTGCGTGTTTCAATTTGCCAAGGCGGATGACGTCACCGGATGGGCAGAGGGATTTTTTGTCATGGTCAGCACAGCTTGCAGTACCAATAAAATTCAAGTTATCAGCATTGTTAAAAATGTGTTTGTCTCTTTGCACTCTTCAGTTACAAAAATGTACATGACTGTTTTTTGCAACTTTTTTGTGAGATGCATTCTATGCTGCAATTTAACTATCAATGTCCCAAAAATGTGAAATAACTGAACATTCCAGTTGTACATTCAAATAAGGATCATATATAATATTTTGTTGCATATGTCCTGGTCTATCTATATTTTTATCATCTTTTGCTAGAAATGGTAGAAAGAAGCTCATTAGAGTGTTCAGAATTTTCAGCTTTCCCATATTCAAAAACCTACTTTTAGACACCAAGATCATCCAAATTGATCAAAGTGGTGAGATTATGTGTCAAATGTCCCCATTTACAAGTCTGCATGGCGGCCATCTTGGAAAATGGGTGGCCATCTTGAATTTCAAGTGGCCCGCGTGCTTTTTCAAAAGAATAATGTCTAAGGAGTATTTGTACCAAGTTTAGTGCTTGTATCACTATTTGAAAGATTGTTTCAGTTATCTGCTGCACTATAACAGAGTTACTGCTAAATAACGTTTTGGCAAAGACACAAAACATCTACCATGTTGTACTAGCCTGCTAGTTCTGAGGTCTAACTCTCCTGAAAACTTAGCACTAAAGTTCCAGAGTTAGCTAACAGTTTCCTTAGTTAAACTTCATGCACTTTTGCAAAAATAGCATCAAAATACTTAATGTTTGATAATAAAATGCACAATATTAACTGTAGATACATACATAAGGATATTTTGAGCTTTACCATGCTAGTTAACTTAATGGGTTTTAGCACACAACCCAACCTAGCAAGGCAGGTTAGACACATAAAATGAAAAAAGTTAATGTTAATAAAACAGATAACATAACAAAATAACGTACCTCTTAGTGTAGCAATTGCAACTTCGTCCAGTTGATCCATTGCCGCGATTCCAAAAACTCTCTGGCTGCAAAAATATGTACCTGCATTTGAAATCCAACGGTTAATCCAACAGAAAATCGCGCAAACACATTTGGAATATACCTTTTCAGGGTAGGGTCGAGGGTGCGGCCGGCCGGCCGAAATACCTTAGGTTTGCCTCGATTTTTTTTTATTAAATTGAAATTCCTTTAGATAATTTCACTAACATATAATACATATTAAGCCCGTGTATGGGATAATTAATTAATGACTGGTTGCTGCTCTTATGAGACCCAGAGTTATGGTCACTTCCCCTTGATGACCTAATGTGTCGCCCCAAGGGGATAAAGATATTAAAACTTTTGTTCCCATTCATTCCCAAGCACAGGTGGTCTAAGTGAAGTGTAGTGTCAGCTTAGCTAGCTAGACTAGAAAAATCATGATTTGGCGCTGTGTTATCTGCTTTGTTTTTGTAGGTCTAACCCTCAAATCTTTATTGAGTCATATAAATTCGGCTCATAGTCGTAGTCCAGATTTCCGTGTTGTTTGTGGAATCGATGGTTGTACCAAAGAATATCGCGTCTACAACTCACTTTGGTATCATATTCGAAGAACCCATTCTGAACACTTTGACAGTGGCAGCAGCAACTTAAGGAGAGAAGGAAGGACAGCAACCTCAAGACTGGACCTCACATCAGCGATGGATCGAAACACTAACAACGTGTGGGCATATAGGTAAAGCACCTGCGTTTCTTAAATCAGCGGTTTTCAATTGGGCCGCCGCGCATTGCGCATCCATTGGGAGTGACAAAAGGTCTCCAAAGGGAAGCGCAGCGCGGCTGGGAAATATAGCCTATATATAGAAATATAGACCTTAGTTAGCCTAAGGTCAAACTCACAACAAATCTATGAAGTTTGGCTTTATTATTGCAGCTATTTGACAGACACGATTGTAAAGCATAGGCTGATTTATTAACCCACCTAAAGTAGCCTTTACTTTGGTGCATGAAAGTGCGGCAGAGAGAGAGAGAGAGGTTATTTTCAGAACTAATGTTTTGCCAATGTGTTTCTTTTTGAAATTGTGACTTAAATGCATGATGTCAAAGTCGTAGTAGGCTATTGGGCCAATATGATGTGAGTTGTTGTAACATTGGATCCAACCCCAGTTATGGGTTTGTTTTAAATATATACCTTTTACTATTCCAGTGTAGCAAACATATTTTGAAGCACAAAGACTGCCTTTGATGAGTTTGGGCCCCTGCTCTTCTAATATTTTCATGTCCATGAATACAGGCCAACTAATGCAATGGTGGAGAACAGAGAGAGTCCAACAGAGGATGCGGTGGAGAACGTAGAGCAACCAACGGAGGATGCAATGGTGGAAAATGTAGAGCGACTAACGGACGATGCAGTGGTGGAGAACAGAGAGCAACCCTGTCCTGATTTTGTCATCCCAGAGCATTTTGGTGCTTTTGACAATTCAGTGTCATTGTACTCTGGCTTTGACAACAGCACCCTCACCTCTCCACGGCACCCTTCTATGTCCCAGACTTGTGACTGTACCATACAAACAACTTTGAATATACCAGATTTTCCAAGTGAGCCTGCAGATGGCCCCTCTGCATCACACCAATCTGAGGTATGCATATGAATAGTTTTCTTGAGCACACAATAACAATCTTTTATAATGCTCCATCTTCTTGTCATTAGATTGTTCTGGTATGTGTGTTGGTCATGGTCAGTAGTTGATGTTTTATCTATTTATCTACCGTGGTTGGCCCTAGCAGCCCCCTGCTCCCCCACAATCAGCCAATACTGCGATTAGAGCAGGTTCATTTCTTCAAACACATTACCTGCTGCACTCCAAGGTTACTTGAAACATGTATGTAAGATATTTTGTTATGTATGTGGCATGGTCACTCTGAAGATGAAGCAGAGACACTGACAATTCATAAAAATAGTAGGAGCAGTGAGTCTTATCCTCTTGATCTTCCACGCAAATACTACTTGTCACGCCAATCATTAAAGTTACAAGATCTATCTGCAGCATAAAGTGTAACTCATTGTATGCGGATGCTGTTTCTTCAAGAAAAATAAAATGGCCCAAAAATACTTGAACCTATTACACACATCTGATTTGACTGTTGTTTTTTTAAAGGATGACTCCTGCCAGGACATTCTGACCAGACAAGCTACTGCTATTGTGTTGACTGCAAGAGAAAGACACCATCTTTCGCAGGTCTGTCCGCATGCAACATTAATATAATTTACTCTTTGGCTTTGTTGATCATCTGCAATGTCAAATCTGATCATTAGATAATATTTACATTTGTCTATAAACTGTCACAGTTTTATTTAGCATTATGCTTTATTGCCCTGTCATTCAATTGATAAGTTCATTGTTTCCACAGTTTTTTACAATTATTACAGTTTATGTTTTTCTTATTAATCCTCATTGAAAGGGGGGTATAATCTCTGTCCCTATAGAGGGCAATACAAAATGAACATTTTTTATATTGGACTATTGTATTTTTATTTGTCCTTTTGGGCCTGTTTTTCAGACTGGTGTGAATGATGTTGTGGCAGCAATGCAACAGTACCAAGCTTTGTTGGTAACCAATCTGAGGAGTCGGCTACAAAGAGTATTCCAACAACATCAGGGAAGTGAACTTGAAAAGGAGGCTCTGGCAGTATTTGACCAGTTGGAGGATCCGTTTGCCTCTGTTTCAACAACGTACAGGCAGGACTGTGTGATTAAGGACTATTTCCATTTTGTAGAGTCAGAGGAAGTTACTGTTGGGTATACTGCTTGCTTTCTAAAAAAAAGGAGCGAAAAGAGTCCTCTCTACCAGACCCAAATGTTTTCAGTATGTTCCTCTGATCAAAAGTCTGGAACAGTTATTGTCCCATCCAAAAGTCCTGGCAATGATAGATGAGCCACAGAAATACAGAAGTGGGTATTTGTATGACATTACAGATGGTGAATTCATAAAATCACACCCCTTATTTTCTGCCCGACCCTCTGCCTTACAGATAATCCTTTAGATTAGATTCAACTTTATTGTCATTGTGCAGAGTACAAGTACAGAGACAACGAAATGCAGTTAGCGTCTAACCAGAAGTGCAAAATAGCAGAAAGTGCAATGAACAGTATTTACAGTTATATATGAGCAGTAAGTAGTGCAGTATAATATAAGTAGTGCAGTGTGAGCAGTATATGAGTAAGCATTAGCATTATAGCAGAGTAAATAAGTTACAGTATGAACAGTTTACTCTGATGACATTGAACTTTGCAACCCGCTTGGGTCTCATGCTTCCAAGAATAAGTTGGTAATGTTTTATTATACACTTGGAAACATTAATCCAAAATATAGATCAAAACTGGCTTCAATTCGCCTACTCGCCATCGCAAAGAAGAGCGAACTCTCTGAATGTGGAGTTGATGGAATTTTGGGAAGGCTGCATGAGGACCTAGTAAGGCTATATGAAGGTGTCAGAATTCAAATTGAGCATTAGTTTCTATATGTGGGGACACTTTAGCTCAGCATGAGCTTTGTGGTTTTAAAGAGGGTGTTGGTTTTGCTTTCAAAAAATGTAGGCAGTGTGAATGTACATTTGAGGACATGCAGTTGTATTTTGATGAGGATTACTTTGAAGAAAGAAACATAGAGAGACATATGCGGCAGTGTAGTGATATTGAGAAGGCCAATACTGAGTATCTCAGAAACAGTTTAACAACTACATTTGGGATCAACAGAAGGAGTAAACTGGTAGAATTCCCGGCTTTTAACTTGATCCAACAAACACCCCAAGACATCATGCACGTAATTCTGGAAGGGATTGCCCCATTAGAAATAAAGTGTGTGATGAAACACTTAGTACTTTTAGGACAACTTGACTTGGATGTTCTCAATAGTGCGTTACTTGCATTTCCCTACTCTCCACTTGATGTCAGAGATAAACCAAGCCCTATAAGCTACAGCACATTAGCATCCAGTGACAATAAATTAAAGCAGTCCTCAGGCCAAATGATTGTTCTACTTAAAATTCTTCCATTTCTGATTGATACAGTTAAAGGTAATGAGTACCACACAGTCATTCTTGAGCTGATAGAAATAGTTCAAATTTTGTTTGCTCCTGTTATTGGTCTACAGACTATCAACAAATTGAAAACACTCATTGAACAGCACCTAAAACATATGAAGAACCTTTTCCCAGATAACAACATCACTCCAAAGCAACATTATTTGATTCATGTTCCATCTCAGATTAAGCTACAGGGACCAATGGTTCGTCATATGTGCATGAGATTTGAATCAAAGCATTGCTTTTTTAAACAGTGGGCTTCAAAACTAAACTTTAAAAATGTCTGCAAGTCCTTAATAAGGCATAATCAAATGTATGAATGTTGTCAGAATGTAAGTAGTTCTGAACACCCCATTTTTTCAAATGATTGTACATTGGGACCGATATCAGAAATAAGCAACATGTCATACTTAAAAGAAAAAACGAGAGCCTTCCTTGGAAATGATGAGGTAAACCATGCAGTGTCTGTAAAATGGATTAATCTAAATGGCAACAAATATATACGGGAAAAGTCATTATTTGTGAATAATGTTAATTCTGATCTGCCAGAATTTGGACTTTAAAAAAATATGTGATTAATTCATCATTGTTTTGTTTTGAGTTCATGCAGTACAACACCATTTGTTATAATAGAGATTATATGGCATATCAAATAGAGATCCCAAACTTGGCACAAGCAACTGAACTGATATCGGTCGATAACCTTGTAGATTTCACTCCGTATTACAGCTTTACTCACAAGGATATGGTCTATGTCCCAATGAAATATTACCTCGGGGATGTGATTGGGCTACACAAAGCCTCATCTGATGTATTGTAAAAGGCACACTGTTATTCTGTTATTAAAACAGCTGTGGCTCATATACAGTCATGGAAATTCTGCAAAAAGTTATTGAAATGTTATGAAATTAATTTGGTAAAAAGATAGTGGGCAACACAGAACTGTTTAATACCTTTTTCCAAATCAGTCAAACTGTATTGTCATGTTTGTCTTGTTAATAATGACAATAAATGAAAAATAAAATAATAAATTGCTGTCATTTCTTAAGATTCTTAAATTGAGAAGTTGTACAAGTGGTCTCAATCTTAAAATAAGGAACATAATCTTGTTCCTTTGCTGGGATAATTTGCAAAATATGTCCATACCTTGTTACTAGTTAAATTGAGCTTGATATTAGCTAGTAAATCTTATTAAGAAAAAGTTAGATATATTTTCTCAAAATAAGACTATTTTTCTTATGTGAAAAATGCTTGGCAAGATTCTTATTATTATTAGACTAAAAATAGGACTAATTTTCTTGAAAAAGGGCTTTTTTTTCTTTCTTAAAAATCTGTTTTTGCAGTGTAGGACCTTAATTGGTCCACCATGTGACAAAATGTCATTGGCTGGGTAATTTCCTGTGTGCCCTATTTAAAGCTTTGTAATCAGGCATTTGGAGAGACGATTTACGTGGGGTCCTTACCATGTGTGTGACAATTGTTGTAGGTGGTTGGATGTGTCATGATGTTATGTTTGACAACACTGCATTTTTTTTATTTTATTTTTTATAGAAAATGCTTAAATTCATTGTATTGATTCTAAAAGTGTACCTATATATTCCCTAGGGAAAGCAAGTTGTGGGCTGGTGTTCTGTCAGCATGTGTCTGTCATATTTGAAGCAACTTCATTGAGCTTTAAATGCAGGCTGGTGGTAAATGAGAACTAACTCCAGGTTTCTGTCTCTTCAGATAATCGCTATGCCTGCCGCTGTTCTTTTCCTTGTTTGTTTAAGACAACGTTCATTTTGACATCTTTCGTTAAAGTCACTTCCCAGCTGGAGATTCAGTTTGATTAGATTAGATTAGATTCAACTTTATTGTCATTGTGCAGAGTACAAGTACAGAGACAACAGTTAGTGTCTAACCAGAAGTGCAAAAAAGCGCAGTGTGAACAGTATATACAGATAGTGCAGTATATGACCAGTATAGTAGTGCAGTATAGTATAAGTAGTGCAGTGTAAGCAGTATCTGAATTAGTATTATTAGAATTGATAGTGACAACTTTAATTTTAATGAACATTTTAAACTGTATAACTCAACCTGCTTTATTGAGAATCCTAGAAGTGAGGTTGATATACCGGTGACGGTTATCCTACTGGAATTGCAGTGTGCAGTGAATTCCCAAAGTCTTCCATCCCTCACTTGTGCTTTTATGCTACTGGTGCAACTGTGGGAATGTTTGAAAACCGCGTCCATTGAAAAGGAAACACCATTGCTCTACATGCTATTCTATATTTCAAAATAGAGTAACATTTATTTGGTAGGCCTGTGTTTGGGAAACTCAGAGCATTACGGAGCTCCTGCATTGACCAAAGGGTGGCGTTGCTGAGCATGAATGTTAATTGACATTCTGTTTGATATGCCCTAATGATCACATCTCCAGTATTCCAAGAAAACAATGTTCTGAATGTATTATCAAGTACATATCACTTTGATCTCTTACCAGTCCATTTGACACCCCCAACTGAAACAGAACAAGTGGAAAAAATCACATTCAACATCTGACCCTGAAAGAGCCACACCATTTATTTAAAAAAAAAAATATATATATATTATATTAATTACTCCATTGGATTAATGTGAGCTCATGTTCAATTTTCCCCTCGGACACCGCGTTACGCCCCGGTTTCATTCTTTGTCGGCAGAATTAATCTAATAGGGAGAAAGTGGTTATTAGGTCACAATGCAGCCTGAGAGAAATTTTCAGTCAGGCACTGTTTAGGAGCAACCTGAACAAGGCCCTGCTGTGCCATTCTGTCTTCTAAATCCTCTTGTGTAACTGTTTTTGAATAAAAACCCACTCTTGTTCCCCATCCAATTCCCCCCAATGTGAATGGAGTTGTAATATGTTCATACTATGATGGCCATTAAGAGTAATCTCACCTCTGTGTTGGAAATGTGGAAATTATCATGGGTTTACTATCAAGAGGTGTGTGTGTGTGTGTGTGTGTGTGTGTGTTTATTGATGATAGTCCATAAGCATCTCTCAACTGGATTCCTTTGGAAAGACTCTGTAACCTCCTATAATAAGGGCAATTATTGCATTACCAGGTTTGTGGTGAGAAAGCCATTAAATGGTGAGGTGAACAGTTCAGGTGTACAAGACAGCGTCATAGAGTATACAGGTACAACCTTGATCCATGGACATAATGTAGTCATTAGACACTGCAGGTCTTGAATATGAAATACAGAACTATTCAGAAATATGAATGTGGGGGGACATGCAGCGTTCGGCCTGTAGAGGGTGCTACAGGACCGTGGCCAAGGTGCGGAACCGAGGCTTTGTCGCACACCTGTTGCGAATGAAGCCTCGTTAACGAATGGTTTAAGATGTGTGTGCCTCTGCTTTGGGGAAAAGAAGTCTGAAAAGCTACGACTGAAAAGTCGCCCAGGACCGGAAAAAGGAACATTCTAAATAAACGGGTTTTATTTCTCTTAACACTACCACCGAGTCCACCTCTGTGTTAAGGACCTTGTTACAATGAAACATTCATTTATCACTGAAAATACAGTCTTTCAGGGACGGTCGGCATTTCGTACAATAGACTGCATGAAAAATACATGAGTTTCTGATGCCCAAAGATCTCCAACCAAGGTTTCTGAGGCACAGAGTACAGAAGTCAGCAGAGGAGCGAGGTCAATAGCAGGGGAGAAAATTAGAGACAAAAGAACAAGTGGGGGTGGGAGAGAGACAGAGAGAGGGAGACTGGGGCAGAGGAGACAGACACACATACAGTGTACACAGATAGAGAGAGAGAGAGAGATAGAGGGAGAGAGACAGAGGGAGGGGAGAAAGATACAGGGGAGAGACACACACAATGTACACAGACAGAGAGAGAGAATTCAATAAGACAATTTGAATTACCCAGTACTGTACCACAGCAGCAGGTAATATCACATTCCTTCGCCAACGCAGCGTTGCTTAGCTCATTTCGGGTTTAACTCCCAATTAGAATGAAATCTAACTTAATGCACCATCGCTGGCACTACACATGGTTGATTACATGCTGTGATCAGCTAATGAAATGAGGGGAGAGGTAAAAAGGCCAGTTAGGGGAACTGACTCCTGAATTATACATGATATTAATTATATCTTGTGGCTTTGTTATATTAATTATATCTTGAGGAGGGTTTTTTGGTTGAGTTGACTTCATTCCCTTTGGATCCTGGATTTCGTCCTCATCCTGCTACGCTGCTGTTGGAGGAGCTGTGCGGAGCGTGGACTGGCGAGCCATTTCCAACGTCCCTTTTGTTGATTTTGATCTCCGTGAGAAAAGGAGAGACACTGTGCATTGTGCCATCTGGATTTCGGTAGGACAGATCCTTTGATGACCTGCTGACACACACTTGAACCACTGGACGGACCCTGGTCCATTGACTGAGACTAAGTAATCACAAATCTCCTCAACCTCCATCTGAAAGAGCTGGATCTAAGCTCGAATGAACTAGAAGATTCCTTAAATGGAGTGTCCTTAATTGCTCATGGACTGGGATATCTCCAGGAAAGACTAAATACACTAAAGTAAGTTTTGAACCAGTCAACCTTTCATCAGAAAGTAATCACTTATGCTAACCACTGAGATTAAGTAATGCTCCCCCCTCCCCCCTCCAGTATTGTATGCTGTGATTCTGTGTTAAAAGAGTAATACTTTCCTCTCCATCTATTTGTAGGCTCTCGCAGTGCAAGGTCCTCTGCTACTCTGGCTAGATCTCTGATAAAGTTTAGCAGTTGTGACTTGTGCACCGAACTGGATTTAAGCATTAATAACCTAGGTGACCAAGGAGTCAATCAACTCATTGGTACACTGATGCAAGTTGACCAAGCAAGTGTGGCGTGAGTATTAAATTCACCCTGTAACTGAGTATTTCACATATTAAATTAAGTTTAAGCTTCCAGTATGTATATTTGAGCTTTAAAATAGTGCCCAGTGGCCATGATATATCGGTAGCGATTAAGGAATGATATCACGTGATAAAAAACATTTAGTGAAGAGCACTGTTTTAGTTCAAACAAAGAGCTTTATAAAATCTGGTGTGAAGGTTGAGTACTGGCGTTTACGTATCTATTTTACGTTTTGTTTGTTTACAAGTCCATGCACATTATGCCGCTATCTATGTACATTTTCAAATTGTCAGTTTGACCAAAAAGCGCAACAAAGCACAAAACTACATGCTTTTTAAGTGAAATATTTAAGAGTGCCATTTTCTTCACCAGGACTTACCAATGTAACCTGAGCTTGTACTACTGTAGCCTTACGGGGGGATGCTGCAAACAGCTGGCTGCATTTCTAGGAGCCGAAACCTGCCTGACTCGGCTGAACATGAGTAGCAGCAAATTGCTGAATTCAGGCGTGATGCTGTTCTGCGAAGGCCTGAGGTCACAGTGGTGTTATCTGCAGGAACTGAAGTATGTCTACCTCAGAGTTTAGCTTATCTATCTCTTATTCCAGTAGCAAGATCATTCAAGTGTGCATTTATAATATATTCATGTTGCATGGATTTGGTTTCTGCTTTATAATGTGTAAACATAATAATGTCTCCCCTTTTATTCTAGTCTTGCAAACTGTGGAATCACTGAGGAAGGCTGTGCTGCTCTGGCTTCTTCACTGAATGCAAACCTCTCTATCTCGGAATGCCTGAGAGAGCTAGATCTGAGCAGGAATCACCTAACAGACTCAGGAGTCAACCAGCTCGCTGCAGCACTGAAGAATCCATCCTGTCTAATAGATACACTCGGGTGAAAACTAGAACCAGTACTCCCATATCAGAAAAATTTGTACTGTATAACTTTACATGCAACATTGTATTAATATGCTTTTCATGGGCAGTTTGCGTCAAGGGATGTATTCATACCGAAAAGCGGGTTACAAAGTGCTTTGGCTCAATGCTTCAACAGATGTTGCCCCAGGTCTCAGTAAAATTCCAAGGTCAAAAACCCTTTCTTTTAAAAATGTTTACATTTATGGCATTTAGCAGACGCCTTTATCTAAAGCGACTTACAACAATACATTTGTTTAAGTAAGTGAATCATCTATCCAACAGTCATCATAAGACAAAGTAATCAATGCTCACACCAAGGGCCATCGGCAGTCGTAATGCCAGTAGGCTAATTATTATTATTTTTTAAATATATTTTATTAGCAGGAGAGAACTTGCACAGGGGGGAAGCGGGGAGAAGAGGTCTCGGGGTTGGGGTTAAGGTTAGTATAGGGGGGGTAGTGAGGGTGAAGCGGTCTTTAGGAAGGACTGTTAAGATGGAGCCTGAAGAGATGGGTTTTCAATCTACGGCAGAAGATCGGAAGTGACTCTTCGGTCCTGACCGTTGTGGGAAGCTCATTCCACCAGCGGGGCACCAGGACAGTGAAAAGCTGTGACCGAGTAGTGCGGCCACTGCATCCACGTAGAAGCGACGGTTCCAGGTTTGTTGTAGACAAAGAATCTACAGGAGCGTTCTGTCGCTGTGATGTACGCCACACAGGATAAGTGGTTGTCAAGGATCACCCCAAGGTTCTTGGCTGTATGAGAGGAGGTCACAGTAGAGTTTTATACTGTGATGGAGAAGTCTTGCAGAGGGCAGGCTTTCCCTGGGAGGAAGAGCAGCTCAGTCTTGTCAAGGTTGAGCTTGAGGTGGTGGGCTGACAGCCACCAAGACATGCCGAGACACGTGTTGCCACCTGTGAGTCAGAAGGGGGGAAAGAGAGAAAAAGCTGAGTGTCATCTGCGTAGGTGTGGTAGGAGAAACCATGTGAAGAAATTACCGAGCCGAGAGTTTTGGTATAGAGAGAGAACAGTAAAGGCCCAAAGACAGAGCCCTGAGGGACACCAGTGGTGAGGGGTCACCTGGTAGGAGCGACCGGCAAGGTAGGATGCAAACCAGGAGAGTGCAGAGCCAGAGATGCCCAATTCTGAGAGGGTGGAGAGAAGGATTGGGTGGTTTACTGTGTCAAATGCAGCAGACAGGAATGAGAACAGAGGAGAGGGAGGAAGCTTGAGCGGAGTGGAGAGCCTCCGTGACAGCGAGGAGAGCAGTTTCAGTAGAGTGCCCAGCTTTAAAGCTGGATTGGTGAGGGTCAAGGAAGTTGTTTTGAAGGAGGTAGTTAGACAGTTGGTTAGAGACAGCACGTTCAAGGTTTTAGATAAGAAGGAGAGAAGGGATACCGGTTTGTAGTTATGGACAGCAGACGGGTCAAGAGTTGGTTTCTTGAGAAGAGGCTTGACTCTGGCTGTCTTGAAGGCAGCTGGGACAGATCCTGTGGATAGAGAGGAATTGATTAAGGTGTAAGGAACGGAAGGAGGTCTTTGGAGATGGATTGGAGAAAGGGGGAGGGGATAGGATTGAGGGGGCAGGTGGTTGCCCACTTGGATGTGACCAGCTTTAGAACATCATCAGAGGAGAGGGGGGAGAAATTTGATAAACCAGAGACTGGGTGTTGCACAGTGGGTTTGGGAGGAGAGGTAGCATTGTTGGTGAGAGGTAGAGGGAAGGAGCTGCTAATGTTATCAACCTTCTTTTCAAAATAGGTGACAAAGTCATCGGCAGACAGAGAGGAGGGAGGAGGGGGAGGAGGAGGGTTGAGGAGTGAGGAAAATGTGGAGAACAGTTTCCTTGGGTCAGAGACAGAGGATTGAATTTTGGAATGGTAGTATAAGGCTTTAGCAGCTGATGCAGATGAGGTGTAGTTGAGTAGGAGAGAGAGATAAGGGTCTAGGTCATCAGGAAGGCCAGATTTTCTCCATTTCCTCTCAGCTGCCCAGAGCCCTATTCTACAACCTTGCAGGGTTTCAGACAGCCAGGGAGCGCGTGGAGTGGATGGTGCCGGCCTTGAGATCTGTGGACAGAGAGAGTCGAAGGATGAGGAAAAAGAGGACAGGAGGGTGGAGGAAGCTGCATCAGTAGATAGAAGAGAGAAGGATTCAACAGAGGGTAGGGTGGATAAGACAGAGGAAGAAAGAGCGGTGAGTGAGTGGGTGCGCAGGCCGCAACGAGAGGACAGAGTGTGGGTAGAGACTGGTTGGGAGGGTGAGCATTTGAGAGGGAGGGAGAAGGATACAAAATGATGGTCCGAAACCGGAAGAGAAGTAACAGTCAGGTTTGAGGTATGGTAGGATCTTGTGAAGACAAGGTCAAGCTGATTGCCCGCCTTATGAGTGGGACAAGAGTGGGACTGAGTAAGGCCGAACGAACTCTATCATGAGCCATCTCGTCTAATTATCCAAATCTCCGTCCTCACACCTTGAGATGTATGGTCCTCTGTGATCACTGTCTTGTTGTTGCTTGAGGGAAACATATTGAATGTACGCTTTAATCACACTCACCAAGACCCAGGGGAGATAACTTAATGGCATAATAATAAGTAAATAATAAGTAGCTTTCAAGATTCAAATCACACGTTTTATGGACACGTGTTTGATACCATTCCTGATTCCGTTCCATGCATTGCAATGAGCCCCGTCCTCCGATTTCTATCTCCACCAGCCTTCTATTTCCATTTCTGAACTCCACCCAGAGTGTGTGTTGTGAATGTCTGTGGCTTAATCTCTCTCTCTCTCTCTCTCTCTCTCTCTCTCTCTCTCTCTCTCTCTCTCTCTCTCTCTCTCTCTCTCTCTCTCTCTCTCTCTCTCTCTCTCTCGCCACCCTCCACACACTTGGCGACCACATATGCTTTGACCATGTTGGCACACACGTGTACAACGTTATTGGTATTTTGTATTAATTTGTATTATTTTGCTTGAGTCCTGTATGAAATGTATTGACCTTGTTGTGACCCAATGTACTTTGTTATTTTCCATTACGTGACTGAGGAAAGAACCAAAACTGACTGCTTCTGTGATCTTACAATAGACGGAATGTGACCTTGGAACACTCCTAACCGTAGGCTGAGACATTGTGATAGTGGCTCACAACGCCTACGCTTCTTTCCCAGCTTCTTTTCTATGTTATCAGCAAGCAGGTGCAAAACATGTTTACCACTAGACCTATGACGTACGAGCATTAGAGTAAAGGACGGTCCTCTCCTCAGCCACGGCTTCAGTCTCTGAATTCACACTTTTGGTGAAGGAATGCTGATCCAGCTGTAACCAACGTTGTTTAAACTTTGCATATGCATTAAAACTCTCAACTGAGACCAAACATTGTTTATTGTTGCTCACTGAAAGATTTCCACCACAATCTACAGCTAGGCCAAGTTGTGGTGGACCCGGAACACAATTTTGTAAGCCAGTCATCAGTTTTTCTTTGGATAAAAAACAAGGCATTAGACATGGAAAGGTTCTCCCGTTATTCTCTCAAATTGTCCTTCCATTTCTAAACTGAGGCCATGTCAAGACTGAATAAGTAGTCCTATAAGTAGGTGGGGATAGCGTGTCAATCCACTCGTATCAAAATAAATACTTTTTGGCGGTCATTCGGCGCAATGTAACTTTTCTAAATGTTTTCTGGCTGTGTGTGCTTTAATCGAGGGAGATTGGATCACATTTCAGCTAGTCACGACAACAACGTTAAAGTGTCAAGTTGCAAAGGGGGGACATCATATCATCATCTTCAGCTGTCCAGAAAAAGTGCGGTCTGGTCTGCTCGAATATCCCCAGCAGTTCGGATTAACGTATGGCACACTCATCAAGATGAGCGCAATCAGCGCAGGTGTTTCCTCACAAAAGTTACTCCGTTCATACTCTCACAGTCCTATAAGTAAGTAGCAGGGGAGCGAAAACAGCCTCCTCTAGCCGTCAGTTGGACACAATTGTCAGGAGAAGTTGTTAATGCTAGGCAGAGCCTACCGAATAAGGCTATTTCTGTTCAACATGTAGCTGCCTGACCAAATATGGGAACAGACAGACACACTCACATAGTTCCCTTCTTGGACACACTCTCTCTCTCTCTCTCTCTCTCTCTCTCTCTCTCTCTCTCTCTCTCTCTCTCTCTCTCTCTCTCTCTCTCTCTCTCACACACCTCCCTTTCTCTGTGTAGGGAGTAGACACCTTATGTTCCTGTTCCTTCATCTGTGAGCTTGGCAGGTCAATGAATTAATACAAAACTGAAAAGAGAGAGGTCCTTTCTTTTTCTGTTGGAAGAACACTACACCATAATGTGACATTTACACTCACGGAACACTTTATTAGGAACACCTGTACACCTTCTCAGGTTGGGGTGGTGTAATGGTGTGGGGAATGTTTTCTTGCCACACTTTAGACCTGTTAATAGCAATCAATCGTCGCTTGAATGCTACAGCCTATTTGAGTATTGTGCTGACCATGTGCAGCCCTTCATGGCCACAATTTACCCATCTTCTAATAGATACTTCTAGCATGATAAAGCACCATGTCACAAAGCAAAAGTAATCTCAAACTGGTTTCATGATGAACATGACAATGAGTTCAGCGTTCTTCAGTGGCCTTCCCAGTCACCGGATCTGAATCTTTGGGATGTGGTAGAACGAGAAATTCACAGCTTGAAAGTGCACCTGAAAAATCTGTCATCATGGACCAGAATCTCAAAGGAATGTTTCCAACATCTTGTGGAATCAATGCCACGAAGAATTGAGGCTGTTCTGAGAGCAAAGGGAAGCCCTACCCAGTATTAGTATAGTGTTCCAAATTAAGTGTTCAGTGAGTGTATTTCATCATTCGGCTACAATTGAATATGCTTTATAGGATTCAGGTCAAACATGCCCAATATTTAAATAGTAGCATTTTAATTAAAGCCACAGTCTGTAATTTTTCCAGTAAGTTAAAATTATATATATTTGGATTTTGATGAATATGACTTATAAATAGCATAATGAGGTAATTACAACTTTCTTACCTTTCCATAACCAAGATGCCAATGACTAAAGCTAAGATCTAACTTAGAGATCCCAAATTCATTCATGTTTTTTTAATAGTCACACTGAAATATGTATCCATCTAAGCAGGATTTTTATCTGTACACTTAAATACTGTTTTCTTTTTTTGTTTGTTTTTTCACTCACCTCACTTTTCTGAAAATGTAAAAAAAAAAAAAAAAAAAAAATGAATCACGTTTGCATGGCCTAATTCTTATATATATATTACAATATACAACCAGGACGGGTAAATGTATAATAATGATGCACACACCTCTGCACGTTTCCTTGAGCGATTATTCGGAAGACTTAAAACACAGATCCAGAGTCAGTAGTTAGGCCTGTGAGACTTTCCCCTCTCACTCCTTCTCTCTATGTCAGAGCTGTGCTTATATAGTGAACAGGTGAGGATCATAACCCATACCACCACACATGCAAAACAATAAGACACAATGAACATTACCTCATGTTTCAGGGAAATAGGTTGTCATTGGCTCTCGAAACCTAAGCCCTAAGCCAGTGTCGTAGTTCTATAAACACAAGCTGACAGTCTTAACTGAAAGGCCAGGTAAGGACTGAGGAATTTTGGCAAAAGGTCTCCATCAACCTGAGATGAACACACCTTCTAATCCGACACACCGTCTGATACGGATATGGATAATAAGTAAATGATGTGATGCTGTATTCAACATACTTTATTCAGCACACACACACACACACACACACACACACACACACACACACACACACACACACACACACACACACATTTGAACACTTTATTTTGGTTCACAAATGATTACATGTTGTGGAAATCTAGGGTTACCACTTAGTATTTGGTGAGACTGCACAAATAGGCATGTACACAATATATGTTCTATTTACTTGTAATGGTTGCAAAAAATAAGAAATTATCAAAGTGAAAATACATTTTTTTTTAATTCTGGACAATTATTACAAATTAATTAGTGAAATACCTGGTTTGGTTAAGCGATCAGCCCCTAAGAGTATACCATTATAAACTTGCTCAGGTGCAACCAATCAACTTCCAGATCAAACACCAGGCTAATTGCCCCCCACTTGACATCAATTGTAGTGGTTTTGATTACTTCAGAATCAAACCAGCTGTTTCTTGAGGATTCCACTACTAGAAGTGCATGGTTCTGCAAAGAATTCACCATGGTTGGAAAAGTACTTTCAAAAGGCCTCCAGGATAAAGTTGTAGGAAGGCACAAGTTAGGTGAAGGCTACAAAAAGATTTTGAAGGCTTTAGCTATCCCTCTGAGTACCGTTCAGAGCATCATTAAGAAGTGGAAGGCGTATGGCACCACCAACACCTTGCCTATATCAGGCCGTCCGTCCAAACTGGTTGACCGAGCCAGGAGGACATTGATCAGAGAAGCTACCAAGAGGCCAAAGGCAACTTTGAAGGACTTACAAGTCTTTATGGCTGGGACTGGACTGTCTGTGCATGTGACAACAATCTCACAAGCTTTACACAAAGCTGGCCTGTATGGCAGGGTAGCAAGAAAGAAGCCTTTTCTGAAAAAGTGCCACATTCAGACTCGTTTGTGTTATGCAAAAACACACCTGGAAGATTCTGTTGCCATGTGGAAAAAGGTTTTATGGTCAGACGAGACTAAGATTGAACTTTTTGGACTGAACTCCAAGCGCTATGTTTGGCGAAAACCAAATACAGCGCACCACCCAAAACACACCATACCTACTGTGAAGCATGGTGGTGGCAACATTATGTTGTGGGGATGTTTCTCTTCAGCGGGGACTGGGCAATTGGTCAGGATTTAAGGGAAAATGGATGCTGCCAAGTACACCCAAATTCTACAAAAATACAACCTGCGTCCACAGCTGAAGATGGGCAGGTCATTCACCTTCCAACACAACAACGATCCTGAACATACCGCCAAAAGAACAACGCAGTGGCTTAAGGATAGAAAGGTGAATGTTTTTGAGTGGCCAAGTCAGAGCCCTGACTTAAATCCGATAGAAAATCTGTAGATGGACTTGAAGAGAGCAGTCCATCGCCGCTCACCACAGAATTTGACTTAACTCGAACAATTCTGTAAGGAAGAATGGGCAAATATCTAGGTGTGAAAAGCTAGTAGAGACATATCCAAACAGATTGATGGCTGTAATTGCAGCAAAAGGTGGCTCTACAAAGTATTAAATCAGGGGACTGATGACTTCGCACCCGAACCAGCAGGTTCAGAGGTAGCTTCTTCCCTGCGGCTGTCACCCTACTGAACTCCAACTCTGCACCTAGGTGACAACCTACCCTCCCCTGCACCCCCCGGACAATTGCACTACTTTTACAGTATTCCTATAAACTGTACATACTGTATCCACACTTGTACAAACTGCTATTACTCCATACCACTGCTCTTCTGTACATATCTGTCTATACTGTTCATAATCTGTCTATACTGTTCATAATGCACATATCTTTATATTTTTCTTAATACTACTGTTAATACACTGCACATACTGTACATACCTGTTTATACTGTTCATACGGCATTCCATATATATTCTCCTATTTACTCGAATGTTACTGTTAATATATATTTTCTGCTAGACTGCATTGCCTTTACAGCTCATATGCTGCTTACGCTGTTCATACTGTATCCTATTTATTCTGCTTATAATGCTACTGCTAATTCATATACTGCTTACACTGCACTACTTATACTATACTGCTCATATACTGCACCATCGCCTTAAGCACTTGGCCACCTCGTCCTACGCTCGTGTTGGCTGGTAGCCCTTTCCACCGGATACTTAAAGCCAGGACGTGAAGAAAGGCTTTTTAACAGTGGAATTTTGCTGCTACCTGGGGAAACATCTGTTGAACCATTGAGCTAAAGGACTATCATTTGGTGGACCCAGCTTGTGAAAGGTTTCGTGCGGGATTTGAACCCGGGACCTCTCACACCCAAAGCAAGAATCATACCACTAGACCAACGAACCGTCTGACAACACCTTTCCCCTCCACCGCAACGGAGCCTCAGGTTGTGGGAAGTGTCCGCACTGTCTGCATAAAAAAAGGACTATCTCATTCGCGTACGCAACACTGGCAAGGTGACCCATTTGCTGAATCGGCGACCCAAGACACTTTGATTGAGTCGTTCGAGCTGGTGAAAGGCTAAATCAGAGGGCTCGTCCGGGATTTGAACCTGGGACCTCTCGCACCCGAAGCGAGAATCATACCCCTAGACCAATGAGCCACCTACTAATGGATGCCCCTCCCCCGCAATGGAGCCTCAGGTTGGGGGATGTGTCCGCCCTGTCGGCAAAAAGCAAGGAGTTTACTTCCACTGCATTGTTGTAACGTTTTTCTCGCCCCCCCCCCCCCCCCTCCCTTTTTTACTGAGTAATCCAGCCCATGAAATAAAAATGACAACAAAGACCCTGCAAAATGTTGAAATGGTGAGTCCTGTAGGGCATATGAATGTGGTGGTCGTGAATGGTCATATCATGAGACCATGCCTGGTCTCATGAGTGCATTGGTGGTATAGTGGTGAGCATAGCTGCCTTCCAAGCAGTTGACCCGGGTTCGATTCCCGGCCAATGCAAGTGAGGTGTCCTTTTTGCCGAGGGGCCCATGCCTGCGTATCCAAAGGCGCAAGAATGACACTTCCATCCTTCGGAGACCACGTTTAGACGGACGTCGTCCAACAACTTCTTTGAGCACGGAGACATATTCAACCTAGGCGAGGTTCGAACAGACGCTTTCAACGAGACTGAAGTGTCATACTGGTCTAATGGAGAGTAAGGTTCCATGGTGTAATGGTTAGCACTTTAGACTTTAAATCCAGTGATCAGAGTTCAAATCTAGGTGGAACCTCTGGCAACAGCCTGTTTCTTAAAAACACTGCCAAAAAACATGGAGATTCAACACGACAAACACACGTTTGTTGTTTTTGTGCTGTTAAGTGAAAGGAATGCAAGAGAGGGTGTGCAGGTAAGCGAAATCCTTCTTCATGTCATGAGATGCTAGAAATAAGAAGCCATTCTCCCCGTCGTGGAATCGAACCCGAGTCTCCCGCGTGACAGGCTGGGATACTCACCACTATACTAACGAGGAGCTATTTACTCTGAAATTCCACACATTTCAAAAAAATGTTGTTTTGAGAATTAAAAAGAGAAAAAAAAATCTAATTCAAGCAAAGCAGTCCAAAGGTAGTGAAACGTAGTTGTTAGCTAAATATGTAGCACAAAAAGACCTTCTAACTTGGAAACGTGCAGATCTGGCGGTCCCGTTGGCACCCTTCGATAGCTCAGTTGGTAGAGCGGAGGACTGTAGGTTCTGTAGCAGTAATCCTTAGGTCGCTGGTTCAAATCCGGCTCGAAGGAGGAGCCTTTCTTCTTTTTTCTTTTTTTTTGAGTTTTAACAAGGTGTCGTTCAAGGACTCCAGCGAACGAGGGTTGTGTCACCACAAAATTCGTTCCCTGACCGGGAATCGAACCCGGGCCGCGGCGGTGAGAGCGCCGAATCCTAACCACTAGACTACCAGGGAGAGACTGTTGCCCTGCATCTGTGATGAGGTGTCCTTGTCTAAACAGTCTTCCAAGTGTCCTGACTCAGCACAGCCATGACGGTCAACAACGTCCTCTACCATGCTGTCGCTATGTGTTCCAAAAATCCCTGCAGTTGCCCATTGGGGATGTAGCTCAGTGGTAGAGCGCATGCTTTGCATGTATGAGGTCCATGGTTCAATCCCCTGCATCTCCAAGATACGGCCTCCCTTTTGGGCAGAGGCACATTCTGCATTCAACACTGACCCTCTAAGTTGGAAACGTGCAGATCTGGCAGGCCCAATCAATGAACATGACAATGAGTTCACTGTACTCCAATGGCCTCCACAGTCACCAGATCTCAATCCAATAGAGCACCTTTGGGATGTGGTGGAACGGGAGAATCGCATCATGGATGTGCAGCCGACAAATCTGCAGCAACTGCGTGATGCTATCATGTCAACGGAGGGATGTTTCCAGCACCTTGATGAATCTATGGCACAAAGAATTAAGGCAGTTCTGAAAGCAAAAGGGGGGAATTTTGAGTGAGTTTAAGACTTAACTTTAGCGCGAGACCGTGGTTCAATTCCCCAACTGATCAATTAAAACTTGGTTGTATGTCTTTGAACCAAAAGAAAAGTTGATCATCGAAGCGTGTGTAGTTTCCGTAGTGTAGTGGTCATCACGTTCGCCTCACACGCGAACCAGTACTAGCAAGGTGTACCTAATAAAGTGGCCAGTGAGTGTATAACTGTGGTTTGCAATTATCAAAGGTCCTCATGAAGTGTTAATGTAATTGTCCTTTTCATGAATTCATGAATTGTACCCTGGCCTCCCGCATGGCAGGCGAGAATTCTATCACTGAACCACCAATGCTTACATGTCAGCCGAATTTGACCTTGAAGAATGGATATTTACATATATCGGTGGTTTCCAACGGCCGTAAAGAAGTGTTCATGCATTGGCCGGGAATCGAACCCGGGCCTCCCGCGTGGCAGGCGAGAATTCTACCACTGAACCACCAATGCTTAGATGTCAGCAAGGAGAGAGAATGAATGGGGAATTTTGAGTGAGTTTAAGACTTAACTTTAGCGCGAGACCGTGGTTCAATTCCCCAACTGATCAATTAAAACTTGGTTGTATGTCTTTGAACCAAAAGAAAAGTTGATCATCGAAGCGTGTGTAGTTTCCGTAGTGTAGTGGTCATCACGTTCGTCTCACACGCGAAAGGTCCCCGGTTCGAAACCGGGCGGAAACACATTTATTCTCACCATTCCAGGACCATGGCGCTTTCTCTCTGTAGCCGTAACATTATTGTCGTGAGATAATTGTGTAAAATGAAAACTGTCAATAACCAGTTCACAAAACATAGCTAGTTTGGCTTGAAACACCAGGTGAGCAAAGGATTTAGGCAAAAAGTGTTTGTGCACAGGCTGGGAATCGAGCCCAGGCCTTCCAAACCACCTCTTCTGCCCATGTTGGTAATCGAACCCAGGCCTCCCATACCACCTCCTCGTTAGTATAGTGGTCAGTATCCCTGCCTGTCACGTGGGAAACCGGGGTTCATTTCCCAGATGGGGAGAGCTACTTATTTCTTGCAGCTCTAATTCAAGCAAAGCAGTCCAAAGGTAGTGAAACGTAGTTGTTAGCTAAATATGTAGCACAAAAAGACCTTCTAACATGGAAACGTGCAGATCTGGCGGTCCCGTCGGCACCCTTCGATAGCTCAGTTGGTAGAGCGGAGGACTGTAGGTTCTATAGCAGTAATCCTTAGGTCGCTGGTTCAAATCCGGCTCGAAGGAGGAGCCTTTCTTCTTTTTTCTTTTTTTTTGAGTTTTAACAAGGTGTCGTTCAAGGACTCCAGCGAACGAGGGTTGTGTCTCCACAAAATTCGTTCCCTGACCGGGAATCGAACCCGGGCCGCGGCGGTGAGAGCGCCAAATCCTAACCACTAGACTACCAGGGAGAGACTGTTGCCCTGCATCTGTGATGAGGTGTCCTTGTCTAAACAGTCTTCCAAGTGTCCTGACTCAGCACAGCCATGACGGTCAACAACGTCCTCTACCATGCTGTCGCTATGTGTTCCAAAAATCCCTGCAGTTGCCCATTGGGGATGTAGCTCAGTGGTAGAGCGCATGCTTTGCATGTATGAGGTCCAGGGTTCAATCCCCTGCATCTCCAAGATACGGCCTCCCTTTTGGGCAGAGGCACATTCTGCATTCAACACTGACCCTCCAAGTTGGAAACGTGCAGATCTGGCAGGCCCAATCAATGAACATGACAATGAGTTCACTGTACTCCAATGGCCTCCACAGTCACCAGATCTCAATCCAATAGAGCACCTTTGGGATGTGGTGGAACGGGAGAATCGCATCATGGATGTGCAGACGACAAATCTGCAGCAACTACGTGATGCTATCATGTCAACGGAGGGATGTTTCCAGCACCTTGATGAATCTATGGCACAAAGAATTAAGGCAGTTCTGAAAGCAAAAGGGGGGAATTTTGAGTGAGTTTAAGACTTAACTTTAGCGCGAGACCGTGGTTCAATTCCCCAACTGATCAATTAAAACTTGGTTGTATGTCTTTGAACCAAAAGAAAAGTTGATCATCGAAGCGTGTGTAGTTTCCGTAGTGTAGTGGTCATCACGTTCGCCTCACACGCGAACCAGTACTAGCAAGGTGTACCTAATAAAGTGGCCAGTGAGTGTATAACTGTGGTTTGCAATTATCAAAGGTCCTCATGAAGTGTTAATGTAATTGTCCTTTTCATGAATTCATGAATTGAACCCTGGCCTCCCGCATGGCAGGCGAGAATTCTATCACTGAACCACCAATGCTTACATGTCAGCCGAATTTGGCCTTGAAGAATGGATATTTACATATATCGGTGGTTTCCAACGGCCGTAAAGAAGTGTTCATGCATTGGCCGGGAATCGAACCCGGGCCTCCCGCGTGGCAGGCGAGAATTCTACCACTGAACCACCAATGCTTAGATGTCAGCAAGGAGAGAGAATGAATGGGGAATTTTGAGTGAGTTTAAGACTTAACTTTAGCGCGAGACCGTGGTTCAATTCCCCAACTGATCAATTAAAACTTGGTTGTATGTCTTTGAACCAAAAGAAAAGTTGATCATCGAAGCGTGTGTAGTTTCCGTAGTGTAGTGGTCATCACGTTCGCCTCACACGCGAAAGGTCCCCGGTTCGAAACCGGGCGGAAACACATTTATTCTCACCATTCCAGGACCATGGCGCTTTCTCTCTGTAGCCGTAACATTATTGTCGTGAGATAATTGTGTAAAATGAAAACTGTCAATAACCAGTTCACAAAACATAGCTAGTTTGGCTTGAAACACCAGGTGAGCAAAGGATTTAGGCAAAAAGTGTTTGTGCACAGGCTGGGAATCGAGCCCAGGCCTTCCAAACCACCTCTTCTGCCCATGTTGGTAATCGAACCCAGGCCTCCCATACCACCTCCTCGTTAGTATAGTGGTCAGTATCCCTGCCTGTCACGTGGGAAACCGGGGTTCATTTCCCAGATGGGGAGAGCTACTTATTTCTTGCAGCTCTAATTCAAGCAAAGCAGTCCAAAGGTAGTGAAACGTAGTTGTTAGCTAAATATGTAGCACAAAAAGACCTTCTAACTTGGAAACGTGCAGATCTGGCGGTCCCGTTGGCACCCTTCGATAGCTCAGTTGGTAGAGCGGAGGACTGTAGGTTCTGTAGCAGTAATCCTTAGGTCGCTGGTTCAAATCCGGCTCGAAGGAGGAGTCTTTCTTCTTTTTTCTTTTTTTTGAGTTTTAACAAGGTGTCGTTCAAGGACTCCAGCGAACGAGGGTTGTGTCTCCACAAAATTCATTCCCTGACCGGGAATCGAACCCGGGCCGTGGCGGTGAGAGCGCCGAATCCTAACCACTAGACTACCAGGGAGAGACTGTTGCCCTGCATCTGTGATGAGGTGTCCTTGTCTAAACAGTCTTCCAAGTGTCCTGACTCAGCACAGCCATGACGGTCAACAACGTCCTCTACCATGCTGTCGCTATGTGTTCCAAAAATCCCTGCAGTTGCCCATTGGGGATGTAGCTCAGTGGTAGAGCGCATGCTTTGCATGTATGAGGTCCAGGGTTCAATCCCCTGCATCTCCAAGATACGGCCTCCCTTTTGGGCAGAGGCACATTCTGCATTCAACACTGACCCTCTAAGTTGGAAACGTGCAGATCTGGCAGGCCCAATCAATGAACATGACAATGAGTTCACTGTACTCCAATGGCCTCCACAGTCACCAGATCTCAATCCAATAGAGCACCTTTGGGATGTGGTGGAACGGGAGAATCGCATCATGGATGTGCAGACGACAAATCTGCAGCAACTGCGTGATGCTATCATGTCAACGGAGGGATGTTTCCAGCACCTTGATGAATCTATGGCACAAAGAATTAAGGCAGTTCTGAAAGCAAAAGGGGGGAATTTTGAGTGAGTTTAAGACTTAACTTTAGCGCGAGACCGTGGTTCAATTCCCCAACTGATCAATTAAAACTTGGTTGTATGTCTTTGAACCAAAAGAAAAGTTGATCATCGAAGCGTGTGTAGTTTCTGTAGTGTAGTGGTCATCACGTACGCCTCACACGCGAACCAGTACTAGCAAGGTGTACCTAATAAAGTGGCCAGTGAGTGTATAACTGTGGTTTGCAATTATCAAAGGTCCTCATGAAGTGTTAATGTAATTGTCCTTTTCATGAATTCATGAATTGAACCCTGGCCTCCCGCATGGCAGGCGAGAATTCTATCACTGAACCACCAATGCTTACATGTCAGCCGAATTTGGCCTTGAAGAATGGATATTTACATATATCGGTGGTTTCCAACGGCCGTAAAGAAGTGTTCATGCATTGGCCGGGAATCGAACCCTGGCCTCCCACGTGGCAGGCGAGAATTCTACCACTGAACCACCAATGCTTAGATGTCAGCAAGGAGAGAGAATGAATGGGGAATTTTGAGTGAGTTTAAGACTTAACTTTAGCGCGAGACCGTGGTTCAATTCCCCAACTGATCAATTAAAACTTGGTTGTATGTCTTTGAACCAAAAGAAAAGTTGATCATCGAAGCGTGTGTAGTTTCCGTAGTGTAGTGGTCATCACGTTCGCCTCACACGCGAAAGGTCCCCGGTTCGAAACCGGGCGGAAACACATTTATTCTCACCATTCCAGGACCATGGCGCTTTCTCTCTGTAGCCGTAACATTATTGTCGTGAGATAATTGTGTAAAATGAAAACTGTAAATAACCAGTTCACAAAACATAGCTAGTTTGGCTTGAAACACCAGGTGAGCAAAGGATTTAGGCAAAAAGTGTTTGTGCACAGGCTGGGAATCGAGCCCAGGCCTTCCAAACCACCTCTTCTGCCCATGTTGGTAATCGAACCCAGACCTCCCATACCACCTCCTCGTTAGTGTAGTGGTCAGTATCCCTGCCTGTCACGTGGGAAACCGGGGTTCATTTCCCAGATGGGGAGAGCTACTTATTTCTTGCAGCTCTAATTCAAGCAAAGCAGTCCAAAGGTAGTGAAACGTAGTTGTTAGCTAAATATGTAGCACAAAAAGACCTTCTAACTTGGAAACGTGCAGATCTGGCGGTCCCGTTGGCACCCTTCGATAGCTCAGTTGGTAGAGCGGAGGACTGTAGGTTCTATAGCAGTAATCCTTAGGTCGCTGGTTCAAATCCGGCTCGAAGGAGGAGCCTTTCTTCTTTTTTCTTTTTTTTTGAGTTTTAACAAGGTGTCGTTCAAGGACTCCAGCGAACGAGGGTTGTGTCTCCACAAAATTCGTTCCCTGACCGGGAATCGAACCCGGGCCGCGGCGGTGAGAGCGCCGAATCCTAACCACTAGACTACCAGGGAGAGACTGTTGCCCTGCATCTGTGATGAGGTGTCCTTGTCTAAACAGTCTTCCAAGTGTCCTGACTCAGCACAGCCATGACGGTCAACAACGTCCTCTACCATGCTGTCGCTATGTGTTCCAAAAATCCCTGCAGTTGCCCATCGGGGATGTAGCTCAGTGGTAGAGCGCATGCTTTGCATGTATGAGGTCCAGGGTTCAATCCCCTGCATCTCCAAGATACGGCCTCCCTTTTGGGCAGAGGCACATTCTGCATTCAACACTGACCCTCTAAGTTGGAAACGTGCAGATCTGGCAGGCCCAATCAATGAACATGACAATGAGTTCACTGTACTCCAATGGCCTCCACAGTCACCAGATCTCAATCCAATAGAGCACCTTTGGGATGTGGTGGAACGGGAGAATCGCATCATGGATGTGCAGACGACAAATCTGCAGCAACTGCGTGATGCTATCATGTCAACGGAGGGATGTTTCCAGCACCTTGATGAATCTATGGCACAAAGAATTAAGGCAGTTCTGAAAGCAAAAGGGGGGAATTTTGAGTGAGTTTAAGACTTAACTTTAGCGCGAGACCGTGGTTCAATTCCCCAACTGATCAATTAAAACTTGGTTGTATGTCTTTGAACCAAAAGAAAAGTTGATCATCGAAGCGTGTGTAGTTTCTGTAGTGTAGTGGTCATCACGTTCGCCTCACACGCGAACCAGTACTAGCAAGGTGTACCTAATAAAGTGGCCAGTGAGTGTATAACTGTGGTTTGCAATTATCAAAGGTCCTCATGAAGTGTTAATGTAATTGTCCTTTTCATGAATTCATGAATTGAACCCTGGCCTCCCGCATGGCAGGCGAGAATTCTATCACTGAACCACCAATGCTTACATGTCAGCCGAATTTGGCCTTGAAGAATGGATATTTACATATATCGGTGGTTTCCAACGGCCGTAAAGAAGTGTTCATGCATTGGCCGGGAATCGAACCCTGGCCTCCCACGTGGCAGGCGAGAATTCTACCACTGAACCACCAATGCTTAGATGTCAGCAAGGAGAGAGAATGAATGGGGAATTTTGAGTGAGTTTAAGACTTAACTTTAGCGCGAGACCGTGGTTCAATTCCCCAACTGATCAATTAAAACTTGGTTGTATGTCTTTGAACCAAAAGAAAAGTTGATCATCGAAGCGTGTGTAGTTTCCGTAGTGTAGTGGTCATCACGTTCGCCTCACACGCGAAAGGTCCCCGGTTCGAAACCGGGCGGAAACACATTTATTCTCACCATTCCAGGACCATGGCGCTTTCTCTCTGTAGCCGTAACATTATTGTCGTGAGATAATTGTGTAAAATGAAAACTGTAAATAACCAGTTCACAAAACATAGCTAGTTTGGCTTGAAACACCAGGTGAGCAAAGGATTTAGGCAAAAAGTGTTTGTGCACAGGCTGGGAATCGAGCCCAGGCCTTCCAAACCACCTCTTCTGCCCATGTTGGTAATCGAACCCAGACCTCCCATACCACCTCCTCGTTAGTGTAGTGGTCAGTATCCCTGCCTGTCACGTGGGAAACCGGGGTTCATTTCCCAGATGGGGAGAGCTACTTATTTCTTGCAGCTCTAATTCAAGCAAAGCAGTCCAAAGGTAGTGAAACGTAGTTGTTAGCTAAATATGTAGCACAAAAAGACCTTCTAACTTGGAAACGTGCAGATCTGGCGGTCCCGTTGGCACCCTTCGATAGCTCAGTTGGTAGAGCGGAGGACTGTAGGTTCTATAGCAGTAATCCTTAGGTCGCTGGTTCAAATCCGGCTCGAAGGAGGAGCCTTTCTTCTTTTTTCTTTTTTTTTGAGTTTTAACAAGGTGTCGTTCAAGGACTCCAGCGAACGAGGGTTGTGTCTCCACAAAATTCGTTCCCTGACCGGGAATCGAACCCGGGCCGCGGCGGTGAGAGCGCCGAATCCTAACCACTAGACTACCAGGGAGAGACTGTTGCCCTGCATCTGTGATGAGGTGTCCTTGTCTAAACAGTCTTCCAAGTGTCCTGACTCAGCACAGCCATGACGGTCAACAACGTCCTCTACCATGCTGTCGCTATGTGTTCCAAAAATCCCTGCAGTTGCCCATTGGGGATGTAGCTCAGTGGTAGAGCGCATGCTTTGCATGTATGAGGTCCAGGGTTCAATCCCCTGCATCTCCAAGATACGGCCTCCCTTTTGGGCAGAGGCACATTCTGCATTCAACACTGACCCTCTAAGTTGGAAACGTGCAGATCTGGCAGGCCCAATCAATGAACATGACAATGAGTTCACTGTACTCCAATGGCCTCCACAGTCACCAGATCTCAATCCAATAGAGCACCTTTGGGATGTGGTGGAACGGGAGAATCGCATCATGGATGTGCAGACGACAAATCTGCAGCAACTGCGTGATGCTATCATGTCAACGGAGGGATGTTTCCAGCACCTTGATGAATCTATGGCACAAAGAATTAAGGCAGTTCTGAAAGCAAAAGGGGGGAATTTTGAGTGAGTTTAAGACTTAACTTTAGCGCGAGACCGTGGTTCAATTCCCCAACTGATCAATTAAAACTTGGTTGTATGTCTTTTAACCAAAAGAAAAGTTGATCATCGAAGCGTGTGTAGTTTCCGTAGTGTAGTGGTCATCACGTTCGCCTCACACGCGAACCAGTACTAGCAAGGTGTACCTAATAAAGTGGCCAGTGAGTGTATAACTGTGGTTTGCAATTATCAAAGGTCCTCATGAAGTGTTAATGTAATTGTCCTTTTCATGAATTCATGAATTGAACCCTGGCCTCCCGCATGGCAGGCGAGAATTCTATCACTGAACCACCAATGCTTACATGTCAGCCGAATTTGGCCTTGAAGAATGGATATTTACATATATCGGTGGTTTCCAACGGCCGTAAAGAAGTGTTCATGCATTGGCCGGGAATCGAACCCGGGCCTCCCGCGTGGCAGGCGAGAATTCTACCACTGAACCACCAATGCTTAGATGTCAGCAAGGAGAGAGAATGAATGGGGAATTTTGAGTGAGTTTAAGACTTAACTTTAGCGCGAGACCGTGGTTCAATTCCCCAACTGATCAATTAAAACTTGGTTGTATGTCTTTGAACCAAAAGAAAAGTTGATCATCGAAGCGTGTGTAGTTTCCGTAGTGTAGTGGTCATCACGTTCGCCTCACACGCGAAAGGTCCCCGGTTCGAAACCGGGCGGAAACACATTTATTCTCACCATTCCAGGACCATGGCGCTTTCTCTCTGTAGCCGTAACATTATTGTCGTGAGATAATTGTGTAAAATGAAAACTGTCAATAACCAGTTCACAAAACATAGCTAGTTTGGCTTGAAACACCAGGTGAGCAAAGGATTTAGGCAAAAAGTGTTTGTGCACAGGCTGGGAATCGAGCCCAGGCCTTCCAAACCACCTCTTCTGCCCATGTTGGTAATCGAACCCAGGCCTCCCATACCACCTCCTCGTTAGTATAGTGGTCAGTATCCCTGCCTGTCACGTGGGAAACCGGGGTTCATTTCCCAGATGGGGAGAGCTACTTATTTCTTGCAGCTCTAATTCAAGCAAAGCAGTCCAAAGGTAGTGAAACGTAGTTGTTAGCTAAATATGTAGCACAAAAAGACCTTCTAACTTGGAAACGTGCAGATCTGGCGGTCCCGTTGGCACCCTTCGATAGCTCAGTTGGTAGAGCGGAGGACTGTAGGTTCTATAGCAGTAATCCTTAGGTCGCTGGTTCAAATCCGGCTCGAAGGAGGAGCCTTTCTTCTTTTTTCTTTTTTTTTGAGTTTTAACAAGGTGTCGTTCAAGGACTCCAGCGAACGAGGGTTGTGTCTCCACAAAATTCGTTCCCTGACCGGGAATCGAACCCGGGCCGCGGCGGTGAGAGCGCCTAATCCTAACCACTAGACTACCAGGGAGAGACTGTTGCCCTGCATCTGTGATGAGGTGTCCTTGTCTAAACAGTCTTCCAAGTGTCCTGACTCAGCACAGCCATGACGGTCAACAACGTCTTCTACCATGCTGTCGCTATGTGTTCCAAAAATCCCTGCAGTTGCCCATTGGGGATGTAGCTCAGTGGTAGAGCGCATGCTTTGCATGTATGAGGTCCAGGGTTCAATCCCCTGCATCTCCAAGATACGGCCTCCCTTTTGGGCAGAGGCACATTCTGCATTCAACACTGACCCTCTAAGTTGGAAACGTGCAGATCTGGCAGGCCCAATCAATGAACATGACAATGAGTTCACTGTACTCCAATGGCCTCCACAGTCACCAGATCTCAATCCAATAGAGCACCTTTGGGATGTGGTGGAACGGGAGAATCGCATCATGGATGTGCAGACGACAAATCTGCAGCAACTGCGTGATGCTATCATGTCAACGGAGGGATGTTTCCAGCACCTTGATGAATCTATGGCACAAAGAATTAAGGCAGTTCTGAAAGCAAAAGGGGGGAATTTTGAGTGAGTTTAAGACTTAACTTTAGCGCGAGACCGTGGTTCAATTCCCAAACTGATCAATTAAAACTTGGTTGTATGTCTTTGAACCAAAAGAAAAGTTGATCATCGAAGCGTGTGTAGTTTCCGTAGTGTAGTGGTCATCACGTTCGCCTCACACGCGAACCAGTACTAGCAAGGTGTACCTAATAAAGTGGCCAGTGAGTGTATAACTGTGGTTTGCAATTATCAAAGGTCCTCATGAAGTGTTAATGTAATTGTCCTTTTCATGAATTCATGAATTGAACCCTGGCCTCCCGCATGGCAGGCGAGAATTCTATCACTGAAACACCAATGCTTACATGTCAGCCGAATTTGGCCTTGAAGAATGGATATTTACATATATCGGTGGTTTCCAACGGCCGTAAAGAAGTGTTCATGCATTGGCCGGGAATCGAACCCGGGCCTCCCACGTGGCAGGCGAGAATTCTACCACTGAACCACCAATGCTTAGATGTCAGCAAGGAGAGAGAATGAATGGGGAATTTTGAGTGAGTTTAAGACTTAACTTTAGCGCGAGACCGTGGTTCAATTCCCCAACTGATCAATTAAAACTTGGTTGTATGTCTTTGAACCAAAAGAAAAGTTGATCATCGAAGCGTGTGTAGTTTCCGTAGTGTAGTGGTCATCACGTTCGCCTCACACGCGAAAGGTCCCCGGTTCGAAACCGGGCGGAAACACATTTATTCTCACCATTCCAGGACCATGGCGCTTTCTCTCTGTAGCCGTAACATTGTTGTCGTGAGATAATTGTGTAAAATGAAAACTGTCAATAACCAGTTCACAAAACATAGCTAGTTTGGCTTGAAACACCAGGTGAGCAAAGGATTTAGGCAAAAAGTGTTTGTGCACAGGCTGGGAATCGAGCCCAGGCCTTCCAAACCACCTCTTCTGCCCATGTTGGTAATCGAACCCAGGCCTCCCATACCACCTCCTCGTTAGTATAGTGGTCAGTATCCCTGCCTGTCACGTGGGAAACCGGGGTTCATTTCCCAGATGGGGAGAGCTACTTATTTCTTGCAGCTCTAATTCAAGCAAAGCAGTCCAAAGGTAGTGAAACGTAGTTGTTAGCTAAATATGTAGCACAAAAAGACCTTCTAACTTGGAAACGTGCAGATCTGGCGGTCCCGTTGGCACCCTTCGATAGCTCAGTTGGTAGAGCGGAGGACTGTAGGTTCTATAGCAGTAATCCTTAGGTCGCTGGTTCAAATCCGGCTCGAAGGAGGAGCCTTTCTTCTTTTTTCTTTTTTTTTGAGTTTTAACAAGGTGTCGTTCAAGGACTCCAGCGAACGAGGGTTGTGTCTCCACAAAATTCGTTCCCTGACCGGGAATCGAACCCGGGCCGCGGCGGTGAGAGCGCCGAATCCTAACCACTAGACTACCAGGGAGAGACTGTTGCCCTGCATCTGTGATGAGGTGTCCTTGTCTAAACAGTCTTCCAAGTGTCCTGACTCAGCACAGCCATGACGGTCAACAACGTCCTCTACCATGCTGTCGCTATGTGTTCCAAAAATCCCTGCAGTTGCCCATTGGGGATGTAGCTCAGTGGTAGAGCGCATGCTTTGCATGTATGAGGTCCAGGGTTCAATCCCCTGCATCTCCAAGATACGGCCTCCCTTTTGGGCAGAGGCACATTCTGCATTCAACACTGACCCTCTAAGTTGGAAACGTGCAGATCTGGCAGGCCCAATCAATGAACATGACAATGAGTTCACTGTACTCCAATGGCCTCCACAGTCACCAGATCTCAATCCAATAGAGCACCTTTGGGATGTGGTGGAACGGGAGAATCGCATCATGGATGTGCAGACGACAAATCTGCAGCAACTGCGTGATGCTATCATGTCAACGGAGGGATGTTTCCAGCACCTTGATGAATCTATGGCACAAAGAATTAAGGCAGTTCTGAAAGCAAAAGGGGGGAATTTTGAGTGAGTTTAAGACTTAACTTTAACGCGAGACCGTGGTTCAATTCCCCAACTGATCAATTAAAACTTGGTTGTATGTCTTTGAACCAAAAGAAAAGTTGATCATCGAAGCGTGTGTAGTTTCCGTAGTGTAGTGGTCATCACGTTCGCCTCACACGCGAACCAGTACTAGCAAGGTGTACCTAATAAAGTGGCCAGTGAGTGTATAACTGTGGTTTGCAATTATCAAAGGTCCTCATGAAGTGTTAATGTAATTGTCCTTTTCATGAATTCATGAATTGAACCCTGGCCTCCCGCATGGCAGGCGAGAATTCTATCACTGAACCACCAATGCTTACATGTCAGCCGAATTTGGCCTTGAAGAATGGATATTTACATATATCGGTGGTTTCCAACGGCCGTAAAGAAGTGTTCATGCATTGGCCGGGAATCGAACCCGGGCCTCCCGCGTGGCAGGCGAGAATTCTACCACTGAACCACCAATGCTTAGATGTCAGCAAGGAGAGAGAATGAATGGGGAATTTTGAGTGAGTTTAAGACTTAACTTTAGCGCGAGACCGTGGTTCAATTCCCCAACTGATCAATTAAAACTTGGTTGTATGTCTTTGAACCAAAAGAAAAGTTGATCATCGAAGCGTGTGTAGTTTCCGTAGTGTAGTGGTCATCACGTTCGCCTCACACGCGAAAGGTCCCCGGTTCGAAACCGGGCGGAAACACATTTATTCTCACCATTCCAGGACCATGGCGCTTTCTCTCTGTAGCCGTAACATTATTGTAGTGAGATAATTGTGTAAAATGAAAACTGTCAATAACCAGTTCACAAAACATAGCTAGTTTGGCTTGAAACACCAGGTGAGCAAAGGATTTAGGCAAAAAGTGTTTGTGCACAGGCTGGGAATCGAGCCCAGGCCTTCCAAACCACCTCCTCTGCCCATGTTGGTTATCGAACCCAGGCCTCCCATACCACCTCCTCGTTAGTATAGTGGTCAGTATCCCTGCCTGTCACGTGGGAAACCGGGGTTCATTTCACGATGGGGAGAGCTACTTATTTCTTGCAGCTCTAATTCAAGCAAAGCAGTCCAAAGGTAGTGAAACGTAGTTGTTAGCTAAATATGTAGCACAAAAAGACCTTCTAACTTGGAAACGTGCATGTATGAGGTCCAGGGTTCAATCCCCTGCATCTCCAAGATACGGCCTCCCTTTTGGGCAGAGGCACATTCTGCATTCAACACTGACCCTCTAAGTTGGAAACGTGCAGATCTGGCAGGCCCAATCAATGAACATGACAATGAGTTCACTGTACTCCAATGGCCTCCACAGTCACCAGATCTCAATCCAATAGAGCACCTTTGGGATGTGGTGGAACGGGAGAATCGCGTCATGGATGTGCAGACGACAAATCTGCAGCAACTGCGTGATGCTATCATGTCAACGGAGGGATGTTTCCAGCACCTTGATGAATCTATGGCACAAAGAATTAAGGCAGTTCTGAAAGCAAAAGGGGGTCCAACCCAGTACTAGCAAGGTGTACCTAATAAAGTGGCCAGTGAGTGTATAACTGTGGTTTACAATTATCAAAGGTCCTCATGAAGTGTTAATGTAATTGTCCTTTTCATGAATTCATGAATTGAACCCTGGCCTCCCGCATGGCAGGCGAGAATTCTATCACTGAACCACCAATGCTGGCTGACATGTCAGCCGAATTTGGCCTTGAAGAATGGATATTTACATATATCGGTGGTTTCCAACGGCCGTAAAGAAGTGTTCATGCATTGGCCGGGAATCGAACCCGGGCCTCCCGCGTGGCAGGCGAGAATTCTACCACTGAACCACCAATGCTTAGATGTCAGCAAGGATAGAGAATGAATGGGGAATTTTGAGTGAGTTTAAGACTTAACTTTAGCGCGAGACCGTGGTTCAATTCCCCAACTGATCAATTAAAACTTGGTTGTATGTCTTTGAACCAAAAGAAAAGTTGATCATCGAAGCGTGTGTAGTTTCCGTAGTGTAGTGGTCATCACGTTCGCCTCACACGCGAAAGGTCCCCGGTTCGAAACCGGGCGGAAACACATTTATTCTCACCATTCAAGGACCATGGCGCTTTCTCTCTGTAGCCGTAACATTATTGTAGTGAGATAATTGTGTAAAATGAAAACTGTCAACAACCAGTTCACAAAACATAGCTAGTTTGGCTTGAAACACCAGGTGAGCAAAGGATTTAGGCAAAAAGTGTTTGTGCACAGGCTGGGAATTGAACCCAGGACTTCCAAACCACCTCCTCTGCCCATGTTGGTAATCGAACCCAGGCCTCCCATACCACCTCCTCGTTAGTATAGTGGTCAGTATCCCTGCCTGTCATGTGGGAAACCGGGGTTCATTTCCCTGACGGGGAGAGCTACTTGTTTCTTGCAGCTCTACTTCAAGCAAAGCAGTCCAAAGGTAGTGAAACGTAGTGAGTGGTTGTCCATCAGTCGTGTTCTTTGTGACAATGACCTTTCTGGTTGTCATTGTAGCTGTTTACACAACAAGGATGAACTGCCCCAAACCAGGTGATTGTCATGTATTGGGCCAGTTCTATTTCGGTCCCTTCACCTAGCTCCTATGTCTTCAGTGTTCACCAGGGCTCATATTCACAAAGCATCTTAAAGTAGGAAAGCTGATCTAGGATCAGTTTAGCCTTTTAGATCAGATTGAATAAGATTACATGGAAAGGTGGGGGACCTGATCCTAGATCAGCACTCTTACTCTGAGACACTTTGTGGATATGGGCTTTGTTGGAGTTGGAGCTAAAGTTAGCTCGTTAACTCCCTTTGATCGCTTCCGTAGTATATAACCCGAGTAGTTGAAAAGTGCATTTATTAGGTTTTTTGGAAGGCACATATCACAAGCTTTAGACCCAAGAAGACAGCCACCAGAGGAACAATCAGAGTGAGTAAACTTACGACTTTATTACAAACTGTGGCTTGGCGGGGTCATTTTTATTTCGATACTTGACAAGTATCACCAGTGACAGAACCACACAAGTGTTCACCGGTTTTGTACGTGGAGGGTGCTTTAGTAGAGTCAGTGTGATCTGGGTGGATGAGAGAGGTGCTGAGCTGCATGGAGACTCCAGATACCAGGGTGTCATACAGGGCGTCTGACTGTGACACTCCAGAGGCCATTGTCTTACCATGCTTACAATGGGTTAGGAAAACCTTTCAGCCTCAAACAATATAATAAGAATAACATATGCCATTTAGCTAACGCTTTTATCCAAAGCCACTTACATTGCAGTGAGTGCATACATTTCAGTATATATGTGTTAGGGTTAGGGTTAGGGCCATGCTCTACCAACTGATTGGTAGTTTTTTTTTTCAGCGAATATCATAATTACATGATAGAATGACTAGCAAAGGAGTTCAAAAGTTGAGTGTGCGGAAATGTGTGCATGCAGGTGTGTGTGTCTGTGTGTGTGTGTGTGTGTGTGTGTGTGTGTGTGTGTGTGTGTTTGTTTGTTTGTGTCCATGTGTGCGGGCGTGCATGCGTGTTTGTCCGTGTGTGTATGTATGTTTGAGAGTTTTTAATTCAACTCTAGGGCTCATTTAGTTGAGTCTTCAGTTGAGTATTACTGGAACTCTTCCTACTCTCAGAAATTGATGTGCTTCTTATACCACTTCGCTTCTTCCGCCACAAGTTCCCATCTAATCTGATTATCTCAACTCACCATCTCTAACGGGAGCACAAGTCATTTCAAATTCAAGGTATGAGTAGGACTTGTGTGAAAATGTGCCGTTGTTACAGAGAATACATTGACCTGCGTTTGTATTGGGACATTGAAGCATTCTTTCTTCTTTTGGCTCGATATTTTAAAAGTTTGAATTTGAAATCAAACTGTTCATATGAGGTTAAATGCTGCCCTGTCTAAATATGTACGCAGGGCACGAGTATGGTCACACTGCTACAATGTTAACTAAGACTCTGTTTCTGACTGAAGTGCTGCTGACCTAAAAACATACACGTTTACTGTAACCCTTCTAATTCCATGTCCTGCTGAGCTAAAAGTGTGCAGGTTTACCGTCACGCAAATGAATACATTATCTATGAAGTAATGAGACAAATGAACATAACAAAATATAACATGGTTCATGAGAAAAGAGTGGTCCAAAAAAAGTGAAAAAACATTGTGAATGTGTCAATGTGTATTTAGGGTTAGGGTTAGAACCAACACATTAATTAGCAGAGGTTGTGCTGATCTAGGATCAGGTAGGACCTGCACTCTTACTCTGAGACACTTTGTGGATACAGGTTTTAAGGTGCACATACTGTACTCAGTCATTGAAGGTGTAGGAGTCAGTGGAAGGGGCAAGGGAGTGGATTGGAATCAGGCCATAGATGAGCCCATGCTGCTCTTTGGAGACATCTCCCCCACCTACCGTACAGATCAAGGATCAGCTCGTCAGTTCTCTGAGCCTCAAGCCTAACTGAACTGGGAAACAAATGAAACTGATCCTGGGGCACAATTTAGCAATCCATTTAACCCTCAGAGGAGCACAGCAGGGTCTCTACAGTGGCTACATGTCAGAGTTTGATTTTGATGCCTTGTTTCAGCACTGTACTCTGATTAGGGTATAATAGTCCTGTGACATATTTCCTTTATTCTTTTCTCCAGAGGTACCTTAAATTACTCTATACAGTATACTAACCCCTCACTATACAGTATGGTCTTTTGGATGCTGCCTTAATCTTCCTCACCAAATGTTCAGGTTTGACCTCTGCATCTCCCTCTGTGATGAAGAGCTCTGTGCAGATCTTGTTGAAAAGTATGGGTTCTCCTTGTTTAGCTATTCTCTGAAATACACATTCACACTTTGGCACACAACAACGCAAGTTAGGTGTCCTTTTCCCGAGGGGCCCATGCCTACGTATCCAAAGACGCAAGAATGACACTTCAGTCTCGTTGAAAGCGTCGGTTCGAACCCCGCCTAGTTTGAAGCTGTCTCCGTGCTCAAAGAAGCTGTTGGACGACATCCGTCTGAATGTGGTCTCCGAAGGATGTGCGGCACGCTTTACATTGTTTCTCCACCTCCTCTGTTTCCACGCCCACGGTCGTCCAAGCTGACAAAGAAGCATGGCTGTGCGACGAGAATGGCATTCGAACCCACGCGTGCAGAGCACAATGGATTAGCAGTCCATCGCCTTCACCACACGGCCACCTCAACCTACGCTCATATTGGCCTGGTAGCCTATTCCACCGGATACTTAAAGCCAGGACGTGAAGAAAGGCTTTTTAAAAGTGGAATTTTGCTGCTACTTGGGGAAACATCTGTTGAACCATTGAGCCAAAGGACTTTGATTTGGTGGACCCAGCTTGTGAAAGTTTTCGTCAAAGGGCTCATCCAGGATTTGAACCCGGGACCTCTCACACCCGAAGCGAGAATCATACCACTAGACCAACGAACCGTCTGACACCACCTTGCCCCTACACCGCAACGGAGCCTCAGGTTGTGGGAAGTGTCTGCACTTTCTGCATAAAAAGGACTATCTCATTCGCAACGCTGGCAAGGTGACCCATCTGCTGAAGCGGCGACCCAAGACACTTTGATGGAGTCGTCCGATCTGGTGAAAGGCTAAATCAGAGGGCTCGTCTGGGATTGAACCCAGGACCTCTCGCACCCTAAACGAGAATCATACCCCTAGACCAACGAGCCACCTACTAACGGATGCCCCTTTCCCGCAATGGAGCCTCAGGTTGGGGGACGTTTCCGCCCAGTCGGCAAAAAGCAGGGAGTTTACTTCCACTGTGTGTGCATTGTTGTAAAATTTTTCTCACCCCCCCACCCTCCCTTGTTTACTGAGTAATCCAGCCCATGAAAAAAAGGTGACAAGAAAGACCCCGTGGTGAAAATAGCTGCTTTCCAAGCAGTCGGCCCGGGTTGATGTGACAGATCATTGAATGTGACTAACTGTAGGAGGAAGCAGAATTGTGTTTTCAAGCACTTACCCACAGAGAGGTGAATCCTGGTGTCGTCGGCAGGCTTCATGGTTCGGTCAGATCCACACCAGTTTGTCCCAGCATCCTCTACTTTCAGATTTCTGATGGTGAAGTGTGTCAGTCTGGGGTAATCCCCTTTTCACATGGACACAAGGATAAACACACCACACCATGGCAATCCTCTCAACGTGTTTCGGTCACATTGTCTGATTTGAATTAGCTCCAATCTGTGAAATTCATTGGTCAAAATATTACATTTCAATCATTATCATAGTGCATTCACATTATTGAGGACTAAGTCTGCAGAATACCTCTGCTACACAACAGTACATTTATTAATGATGGACTAGAAGACCAGATTAGACTCACCTTCAACATGCAGGTGCAAAATAATAGTTGAATAATTTTTTTCACTTCAGTCAAAAATAAACGAGCAAAATCCACAACTCATTCTCACCACATCGTAGACTGCTATGTCAACACTGAGCATGTTCAGATCTCACAGCTCACTACAGAGACACAGCACAGTAAAAAAAAACACAAAAAGGAAGTGCTGATATCATTAGAGTTAGGTTTCTCAGAATAACTAGATCTGGAGCTGATAAACAATAATTCATATGTTGACGTTTTTTTCACAGCCACTGTGACTTGAATCTAGTTCACAAGACTGATTTTTCTGCAGATGGATTTTGATGGCGCCAGCCTTGATTTAAATGTGTATATCTATTTACAGTTGAATGAGCGTGCCTGGCGGACATCCTGAAGAAATCGCACCCTCGCCATTTGTCAATTCCTTTGCAATTGTAATGTGTCTCACACCTTGTCCTTTGTTGGGAATGATACTTAAGGAGAAGGACAGGAAGATGTTCTTTGAGTTTTGGGTCATATGTTGCTTTGAAACTGTTAAATTGGTTATTTTGTTGATACTCTATTCTCATTCTTCCTATGTGCATTAATGTGAGGTTGTGCGCTAGATAAAGCTTATGTTAATACAGCACAACATAATCATGACCAGGTTCTCTCATTGAATGTTGAATGTTCACATGCATCATCATGTGAGATAGTAGAGATAGTTAGCTACTGCTATTGGCATGAGCGTAAACTCCTCACAAGACAATTTATCTTAACTTGAGGGCATGTAAAATAGCATTTTGGGTATTCTTAATGAATCTAGGATCCGATATGATGGATTATCTGTCACACAGGGATGAGCAAAGTATTGTCTATCATTGTTAACCCATGAAATATATTTTGGAGTCAGATATAATGTAATGTTAACTTATGTTAGTTGGTCATGCGACCACTTGTTTTGAGTTCGATTCATCATGTTCATACCTGTTAGAAGTATTTATTGGTAATAAATGTAATAATAATGAGGATGTAGACATTTTCTATGGCTATGGATCATTATCATAGTGCATGCATCATCATTATTGAGGAATAGGTCTGCCTCTGCTACACAACATCAGTGCATTAATGATGAACAAGAAGACCAGCTTACACTCACCTTCAACATGCAGTTGCACCTGACTAATCAGTGCGATGAAGCCCGCTTCGGTTCTCTTAACATTCCCTCCACACCAGTATGACCCAGCATCCTGTTCAGACAGGTCAGTGATGGTCACAGTTTAGACTCCCTCATTCTTGTTGTCAGACAATGAGAATCTCCCTAGTGTCTGTTTACCATCATATGTAACAGAAATATTTCTAATATACGCACAGGGTCCTTGCTGCACCAGGAGATTAACCTGCCTCCTCGCATTCCTCTGGCTGCTGAGTCCCTTCCTCCGGGCAATGGCTTGGACAAGGACCACTTTTGGAGAAGAAAATCACAGTCAGCAAGCTGTTAATCTGTAACCAACCCTCCAAAAATGGATGCATTCAAACAGTCAAACAAAGCATTTACAGTAAACAAAGTGATTGTGATTGGCTATTTGGTTGGGGAGGAACCGTGGTTTACACTTGGCATCCCTTGTTGTTCACGGGCTGGTCACACCATTCGTCCCATCTGCGGAGTCAGCACCCTGTTAGAGATAAGATGGTATGTCCCCCCTACTCTGGTATGTCCCCCCTAGCCTGGTACTTTTCCACTTTTGCTCTTTGTGTAAGCGTGTGTTGCGACATCTTTCTTGATGACCTGGCTTAACCTCTCCATGTATTAATCCAACGTACTATGGGACTAATGCTTGATTCATCCCATTTATCAACAGACCATCACATTAGTAAATTTAGCACACTGCAGTAATGTATTTTTATTATAGCAATAATAAACTGTTTTTATCAAATATAATTTCTAACAACGCATTCCGCATCCAATAGTGAAAAACACCAGAGACATTTTTCAGTAACTTTCGTTGCTAATGCTCATGGCTTAGTAATGCTAATGCTCATGGCTTAGTTATGCTAGCTCTCGTCAATGTAAACATCAACAGAAGTGTGTTGCTGTGTAGCGCCGGATCAACCATTCCATAGAATGCTGCTCATGTTCTATTTCTAGAGGTCACATGGTAACGCATTTCTGAATAGTCTTTATGATACATCTATGATTATTATTAATTATTTTCAAAACTATGTGTTGCTATGCAACCTTTCAATATAGAACATTAGCAACATTCTATGGAATGTTCAATCCGCTCCAGATAACAACTTCAGTTGATGTTTACATCGACACAAACCAGCTGATTTTTAGAGCAAAACGGGCTGAAAAATGCCTCAGTGTTTTTCAGGTTTGGACTGCTGCCTGCCGTTTTTACGTCCGTGTTTTCTTTTTTGTTGGGTTCGCGATCTTGCAGAGGGAAGCGACGGCAGCGACTTCGGAGAGGGTATGTGACGATAGTTGGACCATATCTGAAAGATAGTTAGACAATATCTGAACGATAATTAGACAACCACTCGATATGTGTTGCTAAAACAACACAGCACAAGTCGAACATGCACGTAGGTGACGAGCAAGCGAGCTCGTTCAAGCTAAAGCTAACTATGCTCCACCGTAGCTACTGACGGACTAACAGTCATGCCATTACACAGATGCATTTATTGACTATGTGTCTACTGTAAAATGTAATTGAACGTGACATACCTGCTTCGAGGTCGCTGTCCTCTCAAAAAGGAAACAGGAACAACAACCTGTCGTAGAAATGGCAGTCCGCAGTCCACGCAGTCCCGCAGCAAACCTGAAAAACACCGAGGCGTTTCTCAGTACCTTTCGTTGCTAATGCTAATGGCGTAGTAATGCTAGCGCTCAGAAGACCAGCTGGATCTAGTCAATGTCAACATCATCAGAGGTGTGTTGCTGCGTAGCGCTGGATCAAACATAGAATGTTGCTCGTGTTCTATTTCTAGAGGTCACATGGTAACGCATTTTTGAAAAGTGTTCATGACACGTGTCATGTATGATTATTACTCGTCATTTTCAAAACTGTGTGTTGCTATGCAACCTTTCAATGTAGAACATCAGCAACATTCTATGGAATGTTCAACCCGCTCCAGATAACAACAAACTTCAGTTGAGATTTAGCATAAGCAACGAAAGGCACTGAAAAATGCCTCGGTGTTTTTCAGGTTTGACTGCGAGAGTGCGTGGACTGCGGCCTGCCGTCTCTATGACAGGTTGTTGTTCATGTCTTCTTTTTTGCAGGGTTCGAGATCGTGAAGAGGGAAGCGACAGCGACTTCGAAAACGGTATGTGGCATTTAATTACATTTTACAGTAGACACATATCGAACACATTGTTTGTGCAATGACTATTTTGCAAGAAACAATGGTAGCATTGTTAGCTGCTAGATGGCTAAGTAACCCGTTGACAGTTTCTAAGAGTCAGCTCGCCCGCTTTAAGCCTTTAGCTTGAACTAGCAAGCTTGCTAGCCAGCTCCATGCATTTTGCCAAGGAATGTACATTTTGGCCTTGCGCTATGTTATTTCGTATTCTAGCAACACATATTCAGTGGTGCAATGTCATTATTGTCCTTAGAGAGGACTGATCCATGAGGACATTTACATTACATTTATGGCATTTAGCAGATGCCTTCATCCAAAGTGACTGACAACAAATACATTTGTCTAAGTAAGTGAATCATCTATCCATCAGTCATCATAAGATAAAGTAATCAATGCTCGGACCAGTGGCCATTGGCAGTCACAATGCTAGAAGAAGGACATTTTTATTATTATCAGGAGAGAAACTTGTAGGAGGGACCGTTAAGATGTAGCCTGAAGAGATAGGTCTTCAATCTACAGCGGAAGATTGGTAGTGACTCTGCAGTCATGACAGCAGTAGGAAGCTCATTCTACCAGCGGGTCGCCAGGACAGTGAAAAGCCATGACCGAAGGGGCGGCGGTGCCAGGCGGCCAGTCGTGGGTCTTGAATCTGATGAGAGCTGCTACCGGGAGCCAGTGAAGGGTGCGGAGGAGGGGAGTGACATGGGAGAATTTGGGGAGTTTGAACACCAGACTGGCGGCAGCATTCTGGATGAGCTGTAGAGGCAATTCAATAGTCTCGCATCGAATATCTGTACCTGTATTAATACCTTCTTTTTAATATCATTGCTATTTTGTTCTAAATGTGTTTGTCTTTTGTTAGACATCATCTATGAGCTGGTTCAGTTTGGGGTGATGGTGGGGAGGCCCCTGGTGGTGGTTAGTACAGTTCTTTCACTGTGACTTTGTTGACAAGTCCATATGACTCTCTGCTCTCTCTCTTGTGTTTCCTGTTAGCAACCTGGTAGGTTTGTGGAGCGTCTGTACTCTCTTCTGCACTCCTGCCTGCCTGCCTGTCAGCAACATGGAATCAGAGGCTGAGAGATGGCTGGTGCAGCTGAAAGTACAGACAAGTTCTGATGTTGTTACTGTTCCTTCTCTCTAGCATTTAGCATCCAATCTATAGTTCAGTTTAAATGGATACTGTGAATTAGCAGTAACTCAGAGCCTTAACTCAGGGCGGGCTGATGATGCTTCTGGAGGTTCCCTGGTACTTCAAACCAGTCTCTGGTCATTGGAGTTTCCAGCCTCCTGGAGCACCACCTCCAGCTCCTCATGGAGTCCTCCTGGACACACACACACACACACACACACAGGCTTTTAAGTAATAGGAAAAAGTAGTTTAAATGATTGTAACTAATTGTATTCTGACCATTATTTTTTCACTTCCCCCTCCCCTCTCTCTCTCTCTTTCTTTCTCTCTTAGGAATTCCATAGGGTCAGACCTCATCGGTCACCCCAAAGAATGGGAAGTTCTTCAGTGAAATCCAATAAGTATTCCAGTTAAAGTTTAAAAAATAACCTCACGTCTTCTTGTTATGTCTCCCCCCCCACCCCCCCAATCTGCAGGACCACAGGAGCCTCACTGATTTGTTACGGATGGGGGTTGTGCTTCCCAGTGCGTCCCCCTACTTGCCTCCCTCCGTCCGTCCACTGTGCCACCTCAATCACATACTTATCACCAGCACCTGTGTGTAATTGTCACTCATGCAACATGTACCCTCACTTCCCTTCACTCCCGCTTCGTCTTCACCTTTGTTGGTCGCTTTGTGAGCGTAAGTCATACAGTACTGTGAGTATACAAGTACTGTTTTGAGACTGTGATCTCCTCTTTGATTTCGAGCATTGAGTCCCTATTTTTGTGTCCTGTTTTGACTACTCATCCAAAGTAAAGATCCTTTTGTTTAGTACCGCTAACTACTTGTCCGCCTCTCTTTCTCTGCACCGCACCTGGGTCCGTTAACATACCTAAACCTTACACTGATTTGTGTCTTTGCCACTTTACTTTCATCCTACAGATACTTAGAATATATATTTGCAAATAAATGAGTAATAGAGTAGCTCAAATGTATTTACTGCCTCTGTTTTCTTTTCTTTTGGTGACACTTCACACAAAGGGGTTTCCGTTATAATGGGTTCATGATTCAGTTTGCACATTATAAGCATGTGTTGCATTTATAAAGCATTAGTAACAGCGCAGCCACATATTTTCAAACTACTTTAATTGTCATTATCTACGAATGAATCATTAAAAGAGAATATCGTGACTATTTCTGTATTTTTGAAACCTCTTGTTTTGTGTCTGAATTGAATCAATGAATCAATGCGTAGTTCGTACAAATATAATCTATGAATCGAATCACTGTTTTATCTCATTCAGCCACGGAATCCCGAGTTTAACAGCGTCAACTTTAGAAGCAGCATTACTGTTAAGTGTCACTTTCATTTTGTATAGTGTGCCCATGGCATTGGGCTGCATGGAATCCACACGCATACACACCACACTAAGGGCATGTGACAGGGACCCGTGTCTGCTTATTAGCGCTACGTTTAGAACTGTAAACTGAGATAATACAAATTTTCCTGTAACATCACTTTAATAGTCAATAAACTCATGAATCCTTATGCATAAATGCTTTGTTATTTCCTTTCAAACCCTTCCTGTAAGTCCCTTTCACATGTCAAGAAGTAACTTACTGTAAGTAACGATAAAATGCTAAGGGTAGCTGTGATCGAAATAGAAAAATACCTTCCAGAAGAAAAACAAATGTGGTTCCCAATGCCTTTAGGATTGCTTCCTGTGCGACCATGGCCCTTTCACACGTGAAGAAGTAACTTAGAAAACGATAAAAATCACCAGGGAGCTTTGATGACGAAGAGGTTAAGGCGTAGGATTACTAATCCAATGGGGTCTCCCTGTGCAGCTTTGAACCCTGCTCTCAGCGTAAACACAGCTGTGTCCCTATTTATGTACAAGATGTCGGCCCACTTTTGGAAACCTGATATAAAACAAATCGAGCTGCAATTGCAGGATGGTTAAGGCGTTTGCTTTAAAATCAAACATATTTCCCAATGCCTTTGGCATTTCCTTTCAAACCTTTTGCCTGCAAGGCTGTGTCATTTTCATGTTTCAAAATGTACAAAAGTGTAAGGAACAAAGACATGCAAAGGGAAGCTGTGATGGCCGAGTGGTTAAGGTGTTGGACTTGAAATCCATTGGGGTTTCCCCGCGCAGGTTCGAACCCTGCTCACAGCGCTGGGGCAACGACATCCCTCTTAAAGGACGACATGTTGGTCCACCTTTGGAAAAATGAGTTGTTGAGACGCAATTGTGTGATGGTTGAAGTGGTGGTGTAAAATGCAATTGTGGTTCCCAATGTCTTTGGGACCTCCTTTCCTGTGTACCCCATGGCCCTTTGAAGAAGTAACGTAGAAACATTTAAACAACAATGAAAGGCTAAGGGCAGCTGTGATGACGGAGTGGTTAAGGATAAGGACCCGAAATCCAATGGGATTCCTTTGCTTTCTCAAAGTGTTGTTGCGCATGTATTTGTGTAATGTAAGTTGCATCCTCGTAACATGGCTTCTGTGAATTGATATTCAAAAGTCTCTATATGAGGCTTCCTTAATAAGCAAACTCTGGTCCGTGTCTAGATCTTGAAAAGATTTTGTCTTTACTACAGACCAGGCAGTGCAGAAGCCAGTATAGCTGTGATGGCCGAGAGGTTAAGGCGTTGGACTCGAAATCCAATGGGGTCTCCCTGCGCAGGTTCGAACCCTGCTCACAGCGCACAGTTTACAAAATTGAGTCTATGTATTTGAACAGAACAAAGTAAATACCAGCAATGTTGCTTACTCAAATTAAGCTGTGTTGCTACACATGTATTTGTGTGCTGAAAGTTGCAAAAGAAGCCTCAATTTCTCTTTCGTTTTCTTCTTTTTTCTCCTTTTTCTTCTTCCCCCTTCTTCCCCCCCCTTAACAGACTATTGTTCCCCAGCTTGATGCTAAGGGAAGAGAAAGAGAGAGAGAGAAATTGAAGCTTCTTTTCCATTATTTACTAGTTTATTTATCAGTATGTATTCTAAACGATTAAAGAAAAATAAAAAATATTGCCTTTTCCGTTTTTGAATGGGGGGGAAGAGTGGATCGGAAGGTCACCGGTTTGAATCCCACCAGCGCCAGAAATAAAAACAGGCAAAGTCTCCCAAAGTGTTGTTTTGTGTAAATTCAAGAGCCAATATCTTGCTTCTTGTGACATAACAAACAGAAGTTTAAGAACACTTGCTGTTGTTTTAATGATGTTTAATGACTGTGCTATGGGCCTACAGGTCTGTTGCTCTATTCAAGTTCCGTGTGTATCTTTGTTTATGCATCTGAAATGATCAGACCTCTGTTTCTTTCTCTTATGGACTTGCATCACTCGCTATTAGCAATGTGTCAAATTGATTGAATAAAACTCAGATAAAAGATTTATATTTGAAAATAGATTTTTTTTGATTGAAATAAACACAAAAAACCTGTGAGCTGCCTCCTACACACTGGACAGCACACCCTGACCTACCATAGATGGTAGGGCATCCACGCCAGGAGCCTGTGGGTGAAAAAGTGCTCTGGTGTTGGGGCCTGGTTAGAGTGGCTCGTACCAGAGTTTCGAGTTTGGCCGCAGCCTCTGGTTCTCCCACAGGGTGGATGCAATCATCGCTGGTCTTGCTGTGGAATGGTCTTCTTCATCTCTGCCGGCAGCCAGAATGAATCGGGCGCCTGACCGAGAAAGGCAGGGGCAGCAGGACAATAGAGAGGACCAGGAGGGGCAGCAGGACCAAGGAGAGGACCAGGAGGGGCAGCAGGACCAAGGAGAGGACCAGAAGGGGCAGCAGGACCAGTAGTAGGGAAAACACCCACATCGGACTCATCTTTCAAAAATAAAAAAAGAAGCCAAACTCAGTGAATTACACATGCATCATCATATCAGAGTTATTTAACACACACACACACACACACACACACACACACACACACACACACACAGAAACAGACACAAATAGACACACAAACACAGGTAAAAACCTGCCTGCCTGAATGATTACAGGCCAGTAGCACTCACTCCAATCATCATGAAGTGTTTTGAGAGAGTGGTACTGGCACACATTAAGAGCAGCATACCGGACACCCTAGACCCCCTGCAGTATGCCTACCGGCCCAACAGGTCCACCTCAGACGCTATCGCTGCTGTCCTCCAGTATTCCCTCTCCCACCTGGAAAACAAAGACTCCTACATCAGGATGCTCTTTATAGACTACAGCTCCGCTTTTAATACGGTCATCCCCCACAGACTCATCCACAAAATGTCCACACTTGGCCTGCACCCCACCCTCTGTGACTGGCTCCTAGACTTTTTGACTGGCAGGCCCCAGTCTGTCAGATTGGTAATAGGACTTCAGCCAGCATTATTACAAATGTTGGCACTCCACAGGGATGCGTCCTCAGCCCCATCCTCTACACCCTGTTCACCCCTTGACTGTGTCGCCTCCCACAAGGACAACATCATCCTAAAGTTTGCGGACGACACCGCAGTGATAGGATGCATCACTGGCGGGGACGAATCGGCTTACAGGAGGGAGGTGGCCAGTCTGGTAGCATGGTGTGAGGACAACAACCTCACCCTCAATACGGACAAGACCAAGGAGATGATAGTGGACATGAGGAAGAAGAGGGGACCTCATCGGCCACTGTACATCCGGGAACTCGAAGTAGAGAGGGTGAGCAGCTTCAAATACCTGGGCGTCCACATCAGCGAGGACCTCACCTGGACACTTAACACCACACAGCTGGTTAAGAAGGCCCAACAGCGGCTGTACTTTCTGAGGAGGCTGAGGAAGTTTGGCATGTCGCCCAAGATCCTCAGCAACTTCTACAGCTGCATTGTTGAGAGCATCCTAACCAGCTGTATCACTGTGTGGTACAGCAGCACTACTGCTATGGACCGCAGACGCCTGCAGAGAGTGGTGAAGACCGCTGAGAAAATCACCAGGACTCCACTGCCCTCTCTGCAGAGCATCTACCACCGCAGAGTCCACAGGAGAGCCATCCATCCTCAAGGACCCCACCCACCCCCAACACGGACTGTTCACACTTCTACCCTCAGGCCGGAGGTACAGAAGTGTTAAATGCAGGACCACCAGACTAAAGAATTCCTTCTTTCCCACTGCCATCAGACTCCTAAACAACGCATAGGAGATTATAATCATTGACTACCTCATATAACTGTACTACCTCATAACTGAACCCGACTTCAGTTTGCACATGCATAATTGCACTGTTTACATTTGCACTGTTTTATTATTATTATTGTTGCTTTTTTATTATCACATGCTGCCTTAAATTTTGTTATCTTGTACATTTTGTTTAGTATATATTGTATATTTTTTAGTATTGTACATTTTACATTGGTTGGCATTCTGCGGACAGTAAAGCAAGAATTTCATTGTACAGGGAAACGTGTTTTCTACTGTGCATATGATAATAAACACTTTGAATCTTGTTCAACAGGGGAAGGGGTCCTCATAGATGGCCGTAGCAGGGCTGGACAAGGACTTGGGTACAGGGGAAGGGGTCCTCATGGAGGCCGTAGCAGGGCTGGACAGGGACTTGGGTACAGGGGAAGGGGTCCTCATGGAGGCCGTAGCACTCCTGCCTACAGGGAGGAGGTCCAGCACCTAACAGTGTGGTGCAACGACAACAACCTGGCTCTCAACACCAGGAAGACCAAAGAGCTCATTGTGGACTTCAGGAAGTCAAAAGCTGGCACACACACCCCCATCCTCATCAACGGGACTGAGGTGGAGCGAGTCACCAGCTTCAAGTTTCTGGGTGTCCACATCTCTGAGGATCTCTCCTGGACCCTCAACACCTCTACCCTGATCAAGAAGGCTCACCAGCGTCTCTTAAAGAAGGTCCATCTGTCTCCCCCCAGATCCTGGTGAACTTCTACCGCTGCACCATCGAGAGCATCCTCACCAACTGTGTCACAGTATGGTATGGCAACTGCTCTGCATCTGACCGGAAAGCACTGCAGAGGGTGGTGAAAACTGCCCAACGCATCACCGGTTCCTCACTCCCCTCCATTGAGGCTGTCCAGGGCAAACGATGCTTGCGTAAGGCACGCAGCATCGTCAAGGACATTTCTCACCCCAATCATAGACTGTTCACCCCACTCCCCTCCGGGAGGCGCTACAGGTCTCTCCGCACCCGAACCAGCAGGTTCAGAGGTAGCTTCTTCCCTGCGGCTGTCACCCTACTGAACTCGAACTCTGCACCTAGGTGATAACCTACCAACCCCTGCACCCCCCCCCCCCCACCCCGGACAATTGCAATTACAAACTGCTCTTACTCCATACCACTGCTCTTCTGTACATATCTGTCTATACTGTTCATAATCTGTCTATACTGTTCATAATGCACATATCCTTATATTTTTCTTTAATACTACTATTAATACACTGCACATATCTGTACATACTGTCCATACCTGTTTATACTGTTCATACGGCATTCCATATTTATTCTGCTATTTACTCTAATGTTACTGTTAATACGTATACCTAGACTGCATTGCCTATACAGCTCATATGCTGCTTACACTGTTCATACTGCATCCTATTTATTCTGCTATAATGCTACTGCTAATTCATATACTGCTTACACTGCACTACTTATACTATACTGCACTATTATACTGCACTACCTGTATATACTGTTCACACTGCACTTTTCTGCTTTTTTGCACTTCTGGTTAGACGCTAACTGCATTTCGTTGTCTCTGTACTTGTACTCTGCACAATGACAATAAAGTTGAGTCTAATCTAATCTAATCTAATCTAATCTATTGGCAGTACCAGCAGGGGTAGTAGCAGGGCTGGACAGAGACTGTGAGGGAGAGGAAAGGTAGAGTACACCAGGAGAGTATATTGTGATTGTGCATGTATCTATGTGATTGTAGGCATAAGCCACATTAGTCACACACGAGTTACACTAATAACACAGAGATATTAAGACGAACAAATCCATGTAATACCTCAACAGGCTTCCTAGTCACAAGGTTTGGTTTGGCTGCAGCACCAGAAGCCCCTCCAAATCGGGGTTTATGAAACTGAAGAGAAGAATGGCAAGTGAAATTGGTCAGAATAAAATGATGACAAAACAGTGCTTCGATAAAAATAGATGGATAACGTTTGGCAAAATGTTATGGAAATATTTACCATTGACACAGTCAATGTAGGCCACAGAGGACTCTGCACAGGCTTGGCAGGGACTGAGGCTGTGGTCTCTGCAGGGGCCATGGCACGAGATGGAGCTGGACCCTGGATCATGGCAGCAGCAGGCACTGAGGCAGATATGGGTGCCAGGGGAACACTGGCTGGCTGCTGAAGACATACAGATACAACTGTATCAATTATCAATACTACTGATAATGGGATCCTTTTTCAGCATGAACAATAGTTACATCTGATGTCCCTTCATTACCTTCTGGGAGTGAAATCCACAGACACAGCTCTGGCCCACCAAACAGCAATGTCTGGCCGCGTATCTGCACAGGACATTTCTCAATCTGTAACCAAATGGTATGCTCAATGTCATGGCATATACAACATAGCTTATATCTGTTTAATCTGTTGGTGTATTTCACGGACAAAATGTACCTGCTGGTGAAAGGCTAAATCAAAGAAGCTGTTGTACGAGGTCCGTCTGAATGTGGTCTCCGAAGCATGTGCCGCACGCTTTACATTGTTTCTCCACCTCCTCTGTTTCCACACCTACGGTCGTCCAAGCTGGCTGTGCGACAAGAATGAGATCTGAACCGATGTATGCAAAGCACAATGGATTAGCAGTCCGTCTCCATAACCACTCGGCCACCTTGTCCTAATCTCGTGTTGGCCCGGTAGCCCTTTCCACCGGATACTTACAGCCAGGACGTGAAGAAAGGCTTTTTAACAGTGGAATTTTGCTGCTACCTGGGGAAACATCTGTTGAACCATTGAGCCATAGGACTTTCACTTGGTGGACCCAGCTTGTGAATGGTTTCGTCAAAGGGCTCGTCCGGGATTTGAAGCCGGGACCTCTCACACACAAAGCGAGAATCATACCACTAGACCAACGAACCGTCTGACAACACCTTGCCCGTCCACCGCAACGGAGCCTCAGGTTGTGGGAAGTGTCCGCACTGTCTGCATAAAGAAAGGACTATCTCATTCGCATACGCAACGCTAGCAAGGTGACGCATCTGCTGAAGCGGCGACCCAAGACACTTTGATGGAGTCGTCCGAGCTGGTGAAAGGCTAAATCAGAGGGCTCGTCCAGGATTTGAACCCAGGACCTCTCGCACCCTAAGCGAGAATCATACCCCTAGACCAACGAGCCACCTACTAATGGATGCCCCTCCCCCACAATGGAGCCTCAGGCTGGGGGATGTGTCCGCGTGACAGGCGGGATACTCACCACTATACTAACGAGGAGCTGTTTACCCTGAAATTCCACACATTTCAAAAAGACATTGTTTTGAGAATTAAAAAGAGAAAAAAAAATACCTTGACTGACTGAAGGGATTCTTTCGGATTACCTTGACTTCATAGGTGAGCTCAGTGTTCCATGGGTTCCACGGGTTCCAGGGTTCCATGGTGTAATGGTTAGCACTCAGGACTCTGAATCCTGCGATCTGACTTCAAATCTCAGTGGAACCTGTGGACATGTCATGTTTCCTTAAAAAGACAGTATTTGTGCAGGTCCATAAGTGTTTTACCCGATTGGAGGGTTTCTCATGACCTTGACAAGGTATCCATCGCCACAGGACCAACTCCATCCAGTGAAGGGTTCCATTCTGTAATGGTTGAGCAAGGTTCCATGGTGTAATCGTTACCACTATGAATCCAGTGATCCGAGTTCAAATCTCGGTGGAACCTCTGGCAACAGCCTGTTTCTTAAAAACACTGCCAAAAAACATAGAGGTTCAACACCACAAAGACACGTTTGTTGTTTTTGTGCTCTGAAGTGAAAGGAATGCAAGAGACATTGTGCAGGTAAGAGAAATCCTTCTTCAGGCCATGAGATGCTAGGAATAAGAAGCCATTCTCCCCGTCGGGGAATCGAACCCCGGTCTCCCGCGTGACAGGCGGGGATACTCACCACTATACTAACGAGGAGCTGTTTACCCTGAAATTCCACACATTTCAAAAAGATATTGTTTTGAGAATTCAAAAGAGAAAAAAAAATACCTTGACTGACCGAAGGGATTCTTTCGGATTACCTTGACTTCATAGGTGAGCTCAGTGGATCACATTCTTCCAGCCAAGGGTTCCATGGTCTAATGGTTAGCACTCAGAACTCTGAATCCTGTGATCTGAGTTCAAATCGCAGTGGAACCTGTGGACATATCATGTTTCTTTAAAAGAACAGTATCTGTGCAGGTCCAAGAGTGTTTTGCCTGATTGGAGGGTTTCTCATAACCATGACAAGGTATCCATTGCCACAAGAACAACTCCACTCTGGTGGGACTTGAACCCACAACCTTTGCTTCCCTACCACTGAGAAGCCTAGAAGTCCAATGTGCTATATGCGCTAAAACTAATAATAAAGCAGAGCTTGAAGACGGATTTTGCTGTGAGTGCAAGCAGAACTGTAAGGAACCGCTGGGATTCGAACCCAGGATCTCCTGTTTACTAGACAGGTACTTTGACCAACTAAGCCACAGCGCCTGCACAGAGTCTTCACAACCCATTTGTCAGTAAACTTGCAAATCCAAATCAGATTCGATGGGGGAAGGCCATCCTGGCGAACCAGAGACGATTTGACAGTGGGGAGAGTATCAAAATCAGGACGTCCCTGGGTGGGCTCGAACCACCAGCCTTCCGGTTAACAGCCGAACGCGCTAACCAATTGCGCCACAGAGACCTGCAGAAGTTTCTTCTCAATGGCAAAACATTTTTTTAGAACAACGGCAGCAAAAGGAAAGAAGACGATAAGGCTGTTTCAAAATAAACCCTGCCAGAGGTCATCTGTACAGTGGAACCTCGAGATACGAATTTAATCCGTTCTGAGACTTCCTTCGTAAGTCAAAACATTCGTATCTAAAAATTTTTTTAAAAAGGGTTCGTGTGCAGGCGGCTGCCAGTTCTCGCGCGCGGCTGCCACTTCTCGCGAAAAAAAAGGTTTCGTATCTCAAATTTTCATTCGTATCTCAGAGCACAAATTTTACGAAATTTCTATTCGTAACTCAAAACATTCGTATATTGGGGGATTCGTATCTCGAGGTTCCACTGTATTAAGAAGCAAACAGAATCAAGCGACTCTGGTGGGACTCGAACCCACAACCTTTGAATCCCTACCAAGGAGAAGCCTAGAAGTCCAATGCGCTATCCATTGCGACACAGAGCCTGAGGGAAAGTAAGAATGTAATCTCTCCCCTGTAACAAAAAAGTCTAAAACTGTTAAAAATAATAATAAAGCAGTGCTTGAAGATGGATTTTGCTGTGAGTGCAAGCAGAAATCTGAGGCACCGCTGGGATTCGAACACAGGATCTCCTGTTTAGAAGAAGGCTGTTTCAAAATAAACCCTGCCAGAGGTCACCTGTATTAAGAAGCAAACAGAATGAAGCGACTCTGGTGGGACTCGAACCCACGGTCGTCCAAGCTGACAAAGAAGCATGGCTGTGCGACAAGGATGGGATTCAAACCCACGCGTGCAGAGCACAATGAATTAGCATTCCATCGCCTTAACCACTCGGCCACCTCGTCCTACGCTCCCGTTGGCCCGGTAGCCCTTTCCACAGGATACTTAAAGCCAGGACGTGAGGAAAGGCTTTTTAACAGTGGAATTTTGCTGCTACCTGGGGAAACATTTGTTGAACCTTTGAGCCAAAGGACTTTCATTTGGTGGACCCAGCTTGTGAAAGGTTTCATCAAAGGGGTCGTTCGGGATTTGAATCCAGGACCTCTCACACCCAAAGCGAGAATCAAACCACTAGACCAACGAACCGTCTGACAACACCTTGCCCCTCCACCGCAACGGAGCCTCAGGTTGTGGGAAGTGTCCGCACTGTCTGCATAAAGCAGGGAGTTTACTTTCACTGTGTTTGCATTGTTGTAACGTTTTTCTCGCCCCCCCCCCTCCCTTTTTTACTGAGTAATCCAGCCCATGAAATATTCTCATTCGCAACGCTATCAAGGTGATCCATCTGCTGAATCGGCGACCCAAGACACTTTGATTGAGTCGTTCGAGCTGGTGAAAGGCTAAACCAAAGGGCTCGTCCGGGATTTGAACCCGGGACCTCTCGCACCCGAAGCGAGAATCATACCCCTAGACCAACGAGCCACCTACTACTGGGTACCCCTCCCCCGCAATGGAGCCTCAGGTTGGGGGATGTGTCCGCCCTGTCGGCAAAAAGCAGGGAGTTTACTTTCACTGTGTTTGTATTGTTGTAACGTTTTTCTCGCCCCCCCCCCCTCCCTTTTTTACTGAGTAATCCAGCCCATGAAATAAAAATGACAACAAAGACCCTGCAAAATGTTGAAATGGTGAGTCCTGGAGTGCATATGAATGTGATGGTCGTGAATGGTCTCATAAGCGCATTGGTGGTATAGTGTTGAGCATAGCTGCCTTCCAAGCAGTTGACCCGGGTTCGATTCCCGGCCAATGCAAGTTTGGTGTCCTTTTCCCGATGGGCCCATGCCTGCGTATCCTAAGGCGCAAGAATGACACTTCAGTCTCGTTGAAAGCGTCGGTTCGAACCCCGCCTAGGTTGAAGCTGTCTCCGTGCTCAAAGAAGCTGTTGGACGACGTCCGTTTGAATGTGGTCTCCGAAGGATGTGCCGCACGCTTTACATTGCTTCTCCACCTCCTCTGTTTCCACGCCCACGGTCGTCAAAGCTGACAAAGAAGCATGGCTGTGTGACGAGGATGGGATTCAAACCCACGCGTGCAGAGCACAATGGATTATCGCATTGGTGGTATAATGGTGAGTATAGCTGCCTTCCAAGCAGTTGACCCGGGTTTAGTTCCCGGCCAATGCAAGTTAGGTGTCCTTTTCGGTTCGAACCCCGCCTCTGCCTTCTATGTTGAAGCTGTCTCCGTTCTCAAAAAAGCTGTTGGACGATGTCCCGTCTGAATGTGGCCTCCGAAGGAAGTGCCGCATGCTTTGTATTGTTTCTCCACCGCCACCGTCTTCTCTGTTTCCACGCCCACGGTCATCCAAGCGGAAAAAGAAGCAAGGCTGTGCAAAGAGGATGGGATTCGAACCCACGCATACAGAGCACAATGTAGTAACAGTCCATCGCCTTAACCACTCGCGCCAAAGCTGGGGAACAATAGTCTGTTAAGGGGGGGGAAGGAGAAAAAAGAGGGAAAATAAAGAGAGAGAGAGAAATTGAGGCTTCTTTTCCATTATCTATTAGTTTATTTGTCAGTATGTATTCTAACGATTAAAGAAAAAGAAAAAATGTCGCCTTTTCCGCTTTTGAATGGGGGAAAGAGTGGATCCGAAGGTCACCGGTTCGAATCCCACCAGCGCCAGAAATAAAAACAGGCAAATTTATAAAATGATCAGACCTCTGTTTCTTTCTCTTGTAGAACTCAGATAAAAAGATTTATATTTGAAATCGAAAAATATATACTTGCTGTTGTTTTAACAATGTTTAATGACTGTGCTTTTGGCCCACAGGTCTGTTACTCTATTCAAGTTGTGTGTGTAATTTTGTTTAAGCATCTGAAATGATATCAGTTATAAAATGATCAGACCTCTGTTTCTTTCTGTTATGGACTGCATCACTCGCTATTAGCAATGTGTCAAATTGATTGAATAAAACTCAGATAAAACATTTATATTTGAAAATTGAAAAACGATTTGTGAAATAAACACAAAAAAAACCTGTGAGCTGCCTCCTACACACTGGGCAGCACACCCTGACCTTCCACAGATTGTAGGGCATCCACGCCAGGAGCCTGTGGGTGAAAAAGTGCTCTGGTGTTGGGGCCAGTTTGTAAATGAGCCCTGGTACCGGTGGCTCGTACCAGAGCTTCAAGTTTGGCCGCAGCCTCTGGTTCTCCCACAGAGTGGATGATCATCGCTGGTCTTGCTGTGGAATGGTCTTCTTCATCTCTGCCGGCAGCCAGAATGAATCGGGCGCCTGAACGAGAAAGGCAGGGGCAGCAGGACAATAGAGAGGACCAAGAGGGGCAGCAGGACCAAGCAGAGGACCAAGAGGGGCAGCAGGACCAAGGAGAGGACAAGGAGGGGCAGCAGGACCAAGGAGAGGACCAGGAGGCGCAGCAGGACCAGTAGTAGGGAAAACACCCACATCGGACTCATCCTGAAAAAAAAGAAAAGAAGCCAAACTCAGTGAATTACACATGCAATAATAATATCAAAGTTATTTAACACACACACACACTCACACTCACACACACACACACACACACACACACACACACACAAACATAAACACAAGTAAAAAAGAGAGCACTTACAGAGGCACTTGCAGGGCTGGCAGTAGCCTGAGAGGTAGAGGTGGTCCTCACAGACGCCGTAGCAGAGGGGGATGGAGGCAGAGAGAAAGGGGAGATGGTCCTAATATAGGTGGAGGCAGGGCTGGAGGGGGACATGGGTAGTACAGGGGAAGGGGTCCTCAAAGAGGCCATAGCAGGGCTGGACAGGGACTTGGGTACAGGGGAAGGGGTCCTCATGGAGGCCGTAGCAGGGCTGGACAGGGACTTGGGAACAGAGGAGGGGGTCCTCATGGAGTACCAGCAGAGGTAGTAGCAGGGCTGGACAGAGACTGTGAGGGAGAGGAAAGGTAGAGTACACCAGGAGACTATATTGTGATTGTTAGGTTGATTGATATTGTGATTGTGCATGTACCTATGTGATTGTAGACATAAGCCACATTAGTCACACGAGTTACACTAATAACACAGAGACATTAAGACGAACAAATCCATGTAATACCTCAACTGGCTACCTAGCCACAAGGTTTGGTTTGGCTGCAGCACCAGAAGCCCCTCCAAACCAGGATTTATAAAACTAAAGAGAAGAATGGCAAGTGAAATTGGTCAGAATAAAATGATGACAAAACAGTGCTGCGATAAAATGGATGGATAACGTTTGGCAAAATGTTATGGAAATATTTACCATTGACACAGTCAATGTAGGCCGCAGAGGACTCTGCACAGGCTTGGCAGGGACTGAGGCTGTGGTCTCTGCAGGGGGCGTGGCACGAGGTGGAACTGGACCCTGGACCGTGGCAGCAACAGGCACTGAGGCAGATGTGGGTGCCGGTGGAACACTGGCTGGCTGCTGAAGACATACAGATACAACAAGTATCAATACTACTGATATTTCAGCATGACAAATAGTTACATCTGATGTCCCTTCATTACCTTCTGGGAGTGAAATCCACAGACACAACTCTGGCCCACCAAACAACGATGTCTGGCCGCGGGTCTGCACTGGACATTTCTCAATCTGTAACCACATGGTATGCTCAATGTCATGGCATATACAACCTAGCCTATATCTGTTTAATCTGTTGGTGTATTTCACAGACAAAATTTACCTTCTGGTAGAGAGCATACCACCTATTCTGACTGGGGGCTGGCCTGTCCCCTACATCAGAGGGCCAAACCCCAGTGGTGGCAGAGGTCTTGAGGCGAGACAGCCACTCACTGTCCTGTCCCCCATGGCCCTGTGCTTCTTGGTCACCATCTGAGGCCAACAAGAGGAAGAATGTCAATCGAACTGTCAAAGTCTGTCATGGGACTAGGAGCAATACATCTAACTGTGAAATTCTGTCATGGGACTAGGAGCAATATTTTATAATCAATCAAATCTGTCTACCTGTCATCAATCATAAGCTTTTATCGCCATACACTTCATTGTCAATAAAAATGGTTATGAATCAAATCAATTGTGGGGGGACATGCAGCGTTCGGCCTGTAGAGGGAGCTACAGGACCGTGGCAAGGGTTACGGAAGCGAGGCTTCGTTGCGCACCTGTTGCGAATGAAGCCTCGTTAACGAAATGGTTTAAGATGTGTGTGCCTCTGCTTTGGGGGAGAAAAGGGCTGAAAAGCCATGACTGAAAAGTCGACCAGGACCGAAAGAACGAAAAAAAGAAGGAACATTGTAAATAAACGGGGTTTTCCCTTATCACCACCGAATCCGCCTCCTTTGCCCCTCGTTGGGAGCCACTGTAACAAAGGTCCTAAACACAGAGGCGGATTCGGTGGTGGTGATAAGGGAAAACCCTGTTTATTTACAATGTTCCTTCTTTTAATCGTTCTTTCGGTCCTGGTCAACCTTTCAGTCACTCACCTTCAACATGCAGATGCGCCTGACTAATCAGTGCGATGAAGCCCGCTTCGGTTCTCTTGACATTCACTCCACACCAGTATGGCCCAGCATCCTGTTCAGACAGGTCAGTGATGGTCACAGTTTAGACTCCCTCATTCTTGTTGTCAGACAATGAGAATCTCCCTAGTGTCTGTTTACCATCATATGTAACAGAAATATTCATAATATACGCACAGGGTCCTTGCTGCACTAGGAGATTAACCTGCCTCCTCGCATTCCTCTGGCTGCTGAGTCCCTTCCTCCGGGCAATGTCCGCCCTGCTGTTGCTCCTCAACCACCCGGAGTTGAACACTCCTACCACCTGCCACAGAGCACAGCAGGGAAGGCTCGGACAAAGTGGAGGGCCACTGCAACAGCGGCTGCAGCACCACCCGCAGTGAGGCCCAGGCTGGAAGCCCAGAGGCAGCTGTTTCCTCTCCCTACCGCTAATGGCCCGTACCAGGTGTTTGGAGCCCCTGGAAACCCAATGTGGACCAGAAGTTCACTTTTTACTTTCCCTCCCACCACTTTTTACACTTCCCTCCCACTACTTTCCCTAACCCTAACCCCTACCCGCCTTGTGTTTGGTGTCCCTCCTGTCATTTATCCAACCCCATTTGCTCCACCTGCCCCTCATCTGGCTGCCCCGAAGATCCGCAAATGGACTGGAGAGGCCAACTCCTGCAGGAAGTGTGGGCAGCACAGGACTGGAGATGGTTGGAGAAGATGAAGAAATAGCTTCTTCTTCTCTTTGTAAAAAGCTATTTATTCAACCTCAGGGTTTTTAAGAGTTTAACTTGTTTATTTGTGTGTGAGTGTGTGGATGTGTGTGTTTTTTGTGATTATTTCAATAAAAAATGTTCTATTTTTAAATATGAATCTTTTATCTGAGTTTAATTCGATCAATTCGACACATTCATAATAGCGAGTGATGCAGTCCACAAGAGAAACAAACAGAGGTCTGATCATTTTAGAACTGATCATTTCAGATGCATGAACAAAGTTACACACACACAGGCCCAGAGCACAATTATTAAAACATCATTAAAACAATAGCAAGTGTACATAAACTTGTGTTTGTTATGCCACAAGAAGCAAAATATTGGCTCAAGGGATCTTGAATTTACACAAAACAACACTTGGGAGACTTTGCCCATTTTTATTGCTGGCGCTGGTAGGATTCGAAACGGTGACTTTGGGATCCACTCTTTCCCCCCATTGAAAAACGGAAAAGGCGATTTTTTTTTTTCTTTAATCGTTTAGAATACATACTGACAAATAAACTAGTAGATAATGAAAAAAAGCCTACATTTCTCTCTCTTTCTTTTCCCCCTTTTCCTCTCTTTTTTTTATCCTTTTTCTTCCTCCCCCTTCTTCCCCTTTTTCGCAACTTCTCCCCCCCCCCCTCAACAAACTATTGTTCCCCAGTTTTGGCGCGAGTGGTTAAGGCATTGGACTAAAACTCCAATCGGGTCTCCCTGCGTAGGTTCAAACCCTGCTCACAGCACAGAGACAACAATATCCCTCTTTCTTTACAAGATGTCGGCCCACCTTTGGAAACCTGACATTCAGAAAAAATGTGTGAATAGCTGAAAAGTTGTTGCAGGTGTAAGTATTGTAATAATAATAATAATAATAATAAGTATGTCGAAGAACAATAGTTGGACTTGCTGAAGCAAGCCCACTAATAAGTATAAGTATGAGCAATAACAATAGTTGGACTACCTCTAAACGTTAGTTAGAGAACCACTAAATATTTGTTGCTAAAACAACACAGCACAAGTCCAAAATGCATGTAGGTGACTAGCAAGCTAGCTACCACCAAAAGGACTAATGCTAATACCACCACACAGGTACATATGTTGACTATGTGTCTACTGTAAAATGTTAAAATTAAACGTTAAAATTAAACTAACCCGCTTCGAAGTCGACGTTCTCTCAACAATCGGTTACAAAAAAAAAAACATGAACAACAACCTGTCATAGAAATGGCAGTCCGTAGTCGACACTGTGAAAACGTGTTCGTTTATTTGAAGGAGAAGACAAACTACTTCTTACTTTTAGCTATTTATTTATATGTCAGAATTCTAGGCTTGTACAAGGACCACTTTTGGAGAAGAAAATCACAGTCAGCAAGCTGTTAATCTGTAACCAACCTGTTATGTTTGAATAACGGAGACTGAAGCCAGAGCTTACTTAGGAGCGTGCTCTCCGTTTATTAACCAAAATACAACTAACAGAAAACAGGTACGGTCACGTGAAACGCACGTTGCCGTAAAACACATTGCACTGACGCAGCAGTGCCAGATGTAACAATTCCCCCCCCCTCACAGAACTAGGAGTGATACTCAGTCACAAAGTCACGCAGGTGCTCGGGCCTGCCGCGTGCCCGAGCTGGGCGGGGTTCAGGTGCAGCAACAACCACTGGCCCGTCGGGCTGGGCCGGAGGAGCTGGGATTGGTGCAGCCTCTAACCATGCAGCCGGCAGAACTCTAGCAGCGGGCACCACCAGGTCTGGGCTCGGGGGGGCGTGTACCTTGCCCAGGCGGTTAGCATGCCAGCGTGTGCCGTCGGCAAGCCTGAATGTAGCCGGGCCAAGCTGTTGGCTGACCTGGACCGGGTCTGACCAAAACGACTGGAGCTTGTTGTCCCGATGAGGTCGACGAATCCTGACCCAGTCCAAGACAGCGATGGCAGGTGGCTTAGCACGTCGGGCCCTGTCGAAACGGTCCTTCATCCGACGCTGGCGTGTGTCGACGGCGGCTCGAACCGGGTGGGCTGGGGCCCAAGCTGCTGTAGGGCGGAGCCTATCCAGAGGCAGCTGAAGCTCCCGCCCCAGCATAAGGGAGGCTGGGGAGACTCCTGTGGTGGCATGTCGGGTGGCCCGGTAATGCAGCAGCGTTTGGAGGAGGCTGGTGGTGAGTGTGCACCCTTGTGCCAGATGGGCCCTGATGCCATTTTTCAATGACTGGTTCAGCCGTTCCACCCCCCCATTCGCAGCCGGGTTGTAGAATGCTGTGCGAATGTGGCGTATTCCTTTCCCCTCCAGATAAGAGGACAGTTCGTGGGAGACCATCTGGGGACCATTGTCGGTCGTGATCCTCTTGGGCAGGCCCCAACGCGCGAACAGAGAGTCGAGAATGTCAACCAACACCTTGGCTGTGACCGAGCCCACAGGCGCTACCTCTGGCCACTTAGAGTGGAGGTCGTAGACAACGACGAGGAACCTCTGGTGATGCGGTACTCCATGCAGCTCGCCGCAGATGTCAAGTTGTAGGTGCTCCCAGGGTTGGGACGGCCAGTCCAGCGGTTGCATGGGCGGGGGTGGGGCTGGGGCCCTGGTCTTACCACTAAGAAGGCAAGCAGTGCAGTCCTTGACCAGGGTCTCGATTTCCCTATCGATGCCTGGCCACCACACCGCGTCGCGACACCGCTGTTTGAGCTTGACTATGCCCAAGTGGCCCTCGTGCGCCATAGCAAGGACACGCGCCCGAAGGGCACTCGGGACCACAGTGCAGAGCCCGCGAGCGATGCAGGTGTCGTTCCAACATGACAGTTCATCCCTGACCCTGGAGTAGGGGAGCATCTCATCTGGTACCCTCGCCGGCCAGCCCTGTCTGATGTAGGTCGAGAGTGTAGAGAGGGTGGGGTCATCAGCTGAGGCGTCCTGGATCTCCCTCAGTGACACTGTCTCCTGGAGGGGTGTGTGGAGGAGCTGGACGAGGTCGTGCTCGGCCTGGTCCTGACCGGGGGCCAAAGATGGATCTGGGGGTGGGTTGGGGATTGCACGTGACAGCAGGTCAGCCACCACGTTGTCCCGACCCGGCGTGAAATGCAGGCGGAAGTTGTACTGCTGCAGGCGGTCGGCCCAACGATGGATACGGAGTGGTTTGTGGCCGGTGCCAGACGTGGCTAGGAGGGTGGTGAGGGCCTGATGGTCCGTCCTCAGTGTGAATGCGCGTCCGTAGAGGTACATGTGCCAGCGCTCACATGCCCAGAGGCACGCTAGGGCTTCCCGCTCCCCCACCGAGTACCTCTGTTCCGTGGGGCTGAGAGCCCGTGAGGCGAAGGCGATCGGCCTCTCCACACCCCCTTGCAGCTGGGACATCACAGCACCGATGGCCATGGCGGAGGCGTCACATGTGACGAGGGTGGGGCTGGCTGGGTCGAAGTGCGCCAGGACCGGTGGTGTGGTGAGCTGGGACTTCAGGAGGCGCACAGCGTCCGAGCAGGCAGACGTCCAGAGCCAGGGCTCACCATGTTTCAGCAGCTGTCGCAGTGGCGCAGTCGTGGCCGAGTACTGTGGCAGGAAACGTAGGTAGAACGCTGTCATGCCCAGGAAGGAGGCCAACTGAGTGGCTGAGGTGGGCTCCGGGACACGGTGGATGGCGTCTGTGTTCGAGTGGAGTGGGTATATGCCATCAGCCGAGAGACAGAACCCCACAAACTCAATGGCCGGGGCAGCGAAGACACACTTCTCGCCGTTGAGTGTGAGGTGGTGCTTGGCCAGTGCACTGAACACGCTGTGGAGGCGCTCGTCGTGGCTCTCGACAGTAGCCCCGTGAACCACGATATCGTCCAGGTAGATGGCCACACCCGGGATCCCAGCGAAGATGGAGGCCATTATCTTTTGGAAGCAGCTGGGGGCAGAGCTTAGACCAAAAGCCATGCGTTTGTAACGGAAGACCCCTTTGTGGGTGATAAACGCGGTGAGGTTGCGGCTCTCAGGGTGTAGTGGCACCTGGAGGTAACCCTGGCGGAGGTCTAGTTTGGAGAAAATGGTGGACCCGTGGAACTGGGCGGTGAGCTCCTCTGTCGTTGGCAAAGGGTATTTGTCTGGGATGATGGCCTTGTTTACCGCTCTTAGATCCACGCAGAGTCGCAGTCCCCCAGACTTCTTCTTTGCCACCACAATGTTGGAGATCCAGGGCGATGCATTCACCTGCTCGATGATGTCGCCATCGAGCATGCTCTGTAGCTCAGAGGAGATGTCATCGCGGAGGGCCAGAGGAGAGCGGCGGAGGGGCTGGATGACAGGCGTCACCTGCGGGTCTAACAAGGGCTGGTGGGCGAAAACATCGAGGCAGCCCACACCGCTGAACAGCATGGGCCACTGTTGCTGCCAGGGGATGGCAACAGTGTGAATCTCTGAGCCAGCGGTGTCTAGCAGAGTGAAACCGAGGCTGTTGAAAAGGTCGAGGCCTAGGAGGTTGGTCCCGTGGCGTGCGATATTGAACCTGAAGAGTGGCAGTGTCTTCTCTCCGTATTTCACAGGCAGCTGAAGGGAGCCCACGATGTCAATCTTCGAGTTGGCATAGCCACGCAGGGTGGTGGTGGGCTGCCCCAGTGGCTCGTGGGAGAAAAACTGTGTGTAAGTCGCCAAGTTCAGGAGGGACACCGTGGCTCCAGTGTCTAGGAGGAGCGGTAGAGTAACATCACCAACCATCAACGAGCATGTTTTAAATGGCGCTCGTCCTGAGCTAACATTGTGGATGATTGTGGTAGGTGGCTGGGAGGCTCTAGCTGGGGCAGACCTACAGACTTTGTGAAAGTGGTTGAGTTTCCCGCAGTTGGAGCAGGTTTTACCACGGGCAGGACAGATCTGAGCTCTTGAATTGTGCGCAGAAGAGCCACAATTCCCACATGGCTGGTGTGGGCGGTCACGTGACTGAGAGGCTAGTAATATGTTCTCGCTGCTGTCTGCACTCACGTGGAGGAGGGGCACCCGTGACTCGAGTGGGCCCGCTGCCTTGGCCAGTGCTAGAGAGTTGGAAGAGGTAGATAAACTAGCTGCACATTCCAGAGCAGATTCAACCTGAACTGCAAGGTGTAGAGCTGCCGCTAATGTTAAATCATCATTTTCCAGTAGGAGTCTTTCCCTTATTTTGTCACAGTTCGTGTGCAGTATCAGGTGGTCCCTTATCATTTCGTCCTGTAAGGCCCCGAACTTGCACGAGCTAGCTAAACCTCGTAAATCAGCCACGAACTGCGTCACTGACTCACCCGACCGTTGGTGCCTCCGTCGGAATATGACGCGACGGAGCAGAGCACTTTGTGGAGCTGCGAAATGTGCTTTTAGTAGCTCCACGGCATTTGTGTAAGTTGTTGCATTGCCGAGAGTTCCAAACACGCGCTGTCCCTCCGCTCCTAGGCAGTGCAGCACGTTTCCTCACTGCCGAAACATCTTCTAAGCCGGCAGCTAGAATATAAGTTTCGAACGAGGAAATCCAGCGAGGCCACGGCACCGGTGGTTCTCCCGGTAGAGCTAGGAAGGGGGAGGGTGGTGGTAGGGAGCAATCAGCCATCTCTCGTCGCCAATGTTATGTTTGAATAACGGAGACTGAAGCCAGAGCTTACTTAGGAGCGTGCTCTCCGTTTATTAACCAAAATACAACTAACAGAAAACAGGTACGGTCACGTGAAACGCACGTTGCCGTAAAACACATTGCACTGACGCAGCAGTGCCAGATGTAACACAACCCTCCAAAAATGGATACATTCAAACAGTCAAAAAAAGCATTTACAGTAAACAAAGTGATTGTGATTGGCTATTTGGTTGGGGAGGAACCGTGGTTTAGACTTGGCATCCCTTGTTGTTCACGGGCTGGTCACACCATTCGTCCCATCTGCGGAGTCAGCACCCTGTTAGAGATAAGATACCTACTCTGGTATGTCCTCCCTAGCCTGGTACTTTTCCACTTTTGCTCTTTGTGTAAGCGTGTGTTGCGACATCTTTCTTGATGACCTGGCTTAACCTCTCCATGTATTAATCCAACGTACTATGGGACTAATGCTTGATTCATCCCATTTATCAACAGACCATCACATTAGTAAATTTAGCACACTGCAGTAATGTATTTTTATTATAGCAATAATAAACTGTTTTTATAAAAAATAATTTCTAACAACGCATTCCGCATCCAATAGTGAAAAACACCCGAGACATGTTTCAGTACCTTTCGTTGCTAATGCTCATGGCTTAGTAATGCTAATGCTCATGGCTTAGTTATGCTAGCTCTCAGAAAACCAGCGGGGTCTCGTCAATGTAAACATCAACAGAAGTGTGTTGCTGTGTAGCGCCGGATCAACCATTCCATAGAATGCTGCTCATGTTCTATTTCTAGAGGTCACATGGTAACGCATTTTTGAAAAGTCTTTATGATACATCTATGATTATTATTAATTATTTTCAAAACTGTGTGTTGCTATGCAACCTTTCAATACAGAACATTAGCAACATTATATGGAATGTTCAATCCGCTCCAGATAACAACAAACTTCAGTTGATGTTTATATCGACACAAACCAGCTGATTTCCGGAGCAAAACGGGCTGAAAAATGCCTCAGTGTTTTTCAGGTTTGGACTGTGGCCTGCCGTTTTTACGTCCGTGTTTTCTTTTTTTGTTGGGTTCGCGATCGTGCAGAAGGAAGCCACGGCAGCGACTTCGGAGAGGGTATGTGACGATAGTTGGACCATATCTGAACGATAGTTAGACAATATCTGAACGATAGTTAGACAACCACTCGATATGTGTTGCTAAAACGACATAGCACAAGTCGAACATGCACGTAGGTGACGAGCAAGCGAGCTAGTTCAAGCTAAAGCTAACAATGCTACCACCGTTGCTACTAACAGTCATGCCATTACACAGATGCATTTATTGACTATGTGTCTACTGTAAAATGTAATTGAACGTGACATACCTGCTTCGAGGTCGCTGTCCTCTCAAAAAGGAAACAGGAACAACAACCTGTCGTAGAAATGGCAGTCCGCAGTCCACGCAGTCCCGCAGCAAACCTGAAAAACACCGAGGCGTTTCTCAGTACCTTTCGTTGCTAATGCTAATGGCGTAGTAATGCTAGCGCTCAGAAGACCAGCTGGATCTAGTCAATGTCAACATCATCAGAGGTGTGTTGCTGTGTAGCGCTGGATCAAACATAGAATGTTGCTCGTGTTCTATTTCTAGAGGTCACATGGTAACGCATTTTTGAAAAGTGTTCATGATATGTGTCATGTATGATTATTACTCGTCATTTTCAAAACTGTGTGTTGCTATGCAACCTTTCAATGTAGAACATCAGCAACATTCTATGGAATGTTCAATCCGCTCCAGATAACAACAAACTTCAGTTGAGATTTAGCATAAGCAACGAAAGGCACTGAAAAATGCCTCGGTGTTTTTCAGGTTTGACTGCGAGAGTGCGTGGACTGCGGCCTGCCGTCTCTATGACAGGTTGTTCTTGTCTTCTTTTTTTGCAGGGTTCGAGATCGTGAAGAGGGAAGCGACAGCGACTTCGAAAACGGTATGTGGCATTTAATTACATTTTACAGTAGACACATATCGAACACATTGTTTGTGCAATGACTATTTTGCAAGAAGCAATGGTAGCATTGTTAGCTGCTAGATGGCTAAGTAACCCGTTGACAGTTTCTAAGAGTCAGCTCGCCCGCTTTAAGCCTTTAGCTTGAACTAGCAAGCTTGCTAGCCAGCTCCATGCATTTTGCCAAGGAATGTACATTTTGGCCTTGCGCTATGTTATTTCGTATTCTAGCAACACATATTCAGTGGTGCAATGTCATTATTGTCCTTAGAGAGGACTGATCCATGAGGACATTTACATTACATTTATGGCATTTAGCAGATGCCTTTATCCAAAGTGACTCACAACAAATAAATTTGTCTAAGTAAGTGAATCATCTATCCATCAGTCATCATAAGATAAAGTAATCAATGCTCGGACCAGTGGCCATAGGCAGTCACAATGCTAGAAGAAGGACATTTTTATTATTATCAGGAGAGAAACTTGTAGGAGGGACCGTTAAGATGTAGCCTGAAGAGATAGGTCTTCAATCTACAGCGGAAGATTGGTAGTGACTCTGCAGTCATGACAGCAGTAGGAAGCTCATTCTACCAGCGGGTCGCCAGGACAGTGAAAAGCCATGACCGAAGGGGCGGCGGTGCCAGGCGGCCAGTCGTGGGTCTTGAATCTGATGAGAGCTGCTACCGGGAGCCAGTGAAGGGTGCGGAGGAGGGGAGTGACATGGGAGAATTTGGGGAGTTTGAACACCAGACTGGCGGCAGCATTCTGGATGAGCTGTAGAGGCAATTCAATAGTCTCGCATCGAATATCTGTACCTGTATTAATACCTTCTTTTTAATATCATTGCTATTTTGTTCTAAATGTGTTTGTCTTTTGTTAGACATCATCTATGAGCTGGTTCAGTTTGGGGTGATGGTGGGGAGGCCCCTGGTGGTGGTTAGTACAGTTCTTTCACTGTGACTTTGTTGACAAGTCCATATGACTCTCTGCTCTCTCTCTTGTGTTTCCTGTTAGCAACCTGGTGGGTTTGTGGAGCGTCTGTACTCTCTTCTGCACTCCTGCCTGCCTGCCTGCCAGCAACATGGAATCAGAGGCTGAGAGATGGCTGGTGCAGCTGAAAGTACAGACAAGTTCTGATGTTGTTACTGTTCCTTCTCTCTAGCATTTAGCATCCAATCTATAGTTCAGTTTAAATGGATACTGTGAATTAGCAGTAACTCAGAGCCTTAACTCAGGGCGGGCTGATGATGCTTCTGGAGGTTCCCTGGTACTTCAAACCAGTCTCTGGTCATTGGAGTTTCCAGCCTCCTGGAGCACCACCTCCAGCTCCTCATGGAGTCCTCCTGGACACACACACACACACACACACACAGGCTTTTAAGTAATAGGAAAAAGTAGTTTAAATGATTGTAAGTAATTGTATTCTGACCATTATTTTTTCACTTCCCCCTCCCCTCTCTCTCTTTCTTTCTCTCTTAGGAATTCCATAGGGTCAGACCTCATCGGTCACCCCAAAGAATGGGAAGTTCTTCAGTGAAATCCAATAAGTATTCCAGTTAAAGTTTAAAAAATAACCTCACGTCTTCTTGTTATGTCTCCTCCCCCCACCCCCCCGATCTGCAGGACCACAGGAGCCTCACTGATTTGTTACGGATGGGGGTTGTGCTTCCCAGTGCGTCCCCCTACTTGCCTCCCTCCGTCCGTCCACTGTGCCACCTCAATCACATACTTATCACCAGCACCTGTGTGTAATTGTCACTCATGCAATATGTACCCTCACTTCCCTTCACTCCCGCTTCGTCTTCACCTTTGTTGGTCGCTTTGTGAGCGTAAGTCATACGAGTATACAAGTACTGTTATGAGACTGTGATCTCCTCTTTGATTTCGAGCATTGAGTCCCTATTTTTGTGTCCTGTTTTGACTACTCATCCAAAGTAAAGATCCTTTTGTTTAGTACCGCTAACTACTTGTCCGCCTCTCTTTCTCTGCACCGCACCTGGGTCCGTTAACATACCTAAACCTTACACTGATTTGTGTCTTTGCCACTTTACTTTCATCCTACAGATACTTAGAATATATATTTGCAAATAAATGAGTAATAGAGTAGCTCAAATGTATTTACTGCCTCTGTTTTCTTTTCTTTTGGTGACACTTCACACAAAGGGGTTTCCGTTATAATGGGTTCATGATTCAGTTTGCACATTATAAGCATGTGTTGCATTTATAAAGCATTAGTAACAGCGCAGCCACATATTTTCAAACTACTTTAATTGTCATTATCTACGAATGAATCATTAAAAGAGAATATCGTGACTATTTCTGTATTTTTGAAACCTCTTGTTTTGTGTCTGAATTGAATCAATGAATCAATGCGTAGTTCGTACAAATATAATCTATGAATCGAATCACTGTTTTATCTCATTCAGCCACGGAATCCCGAGTTTAACAGCGTCAACTTTAGAAGCAGCATTACTGTTAAGTGTCACTTTCATTTTGTATAGTGTGCCCATGGCATTGGGCTGCATGGAATCCACACGCATACACACCACACTAAGGGCATGTGACAGGGACCCGTGTCTGCTTATTAGCGCTACGTTTAGAACTGTAAACTGAGATAATACAAATTTTCCTGTAACATCACTTTAATAGTCAATAAACTCATGAATCCTTATGCATAAATGCTTTGTTATTTCCTTTCAAACCCTTCCTGTAAGTCCCTTTCACATGTCAAGAAGTAACTTACTGTAAGTAACGATAAAATGCTAAGGGTAGCTGTGATCGAAATAGAAAAATACCTTCCAGAAGAAAAACAAATGTGGTTCCCAATGCCTTTAGGATTGCTTCCTGTGCGACCATGGCCCTTTCACACGTGAAGAAGTAACTTAGAAAACGATAAAAATCACCAGGGAGCTTTGATGGCGAAGAGCTTAAGGCGTAGGATTACTAATCCAATGGGGTCTCCCTGTGCAGCTTTGAACCCTGCTCTCAGCGTAAACACAGCTGTGTCCCTATTTATGTACAAGATTTCATTGTACAGGGAAACGTGTTTTCTACTGTGCATATGATAATAAACACTTTGAATCTTGTTCAACAGGGGAAGGGGTCCTCATTGACGGCCGTAGCAGGGCTAGACAAGGACTTGGGTACAGGGGAAGGGGTCCTCATGGAGGCCGTAGCAGGGCTGGACAAGGACTTGGGTACAGGGGAAGGGGTCCTCATGGAGGCCGTAGCACTCCTGCCTACAGGGAGGAGGTCCAGCACCTAACAGTGTGGTGCAACGACAACAACCTGGCTCTCAACACCAGGAAGACCAAAGAGCTCATTGTGGACTTCAGGAAGTCAAAAGCTGGCACACACACCCCCATCCTCATCAACGGGACTGAGGTGGAGCGAGTCACCAGCTTCAAGTTTCTGGGTGTCCACATCTCTGAGGATCTCTCCTGGACCCTCAACACCTCTACCCTGATCAAGAAGGCTCACCAGCGTCTCTTCTTCCTGAGGAGACTAAAGAAGGTCCATCTGTCTCCTCAGATCCTGGTGAACTTCTACCGCTGCACCATCGAGAGCATCCTCACCAACTGTGTCACAGTATGGTATGGCAACTGCTCTGCATCTGACCGGAAAGCACTGCAGAGGGTGGTGAAAACTGCCCAACGCATCACCGGTTCCTCACTCCCCTCCATTGAGGCTGTCCAGGGCAAACGATGCTTGCGTAAGGCACGCAGCATCGTCAAGGACATTTCTCACCCCAATCATAGACTGTTCACCCCACTCCCCTCCGGGAGGCGCTACAGGTCTCTCCGCACCCGAACCAGCAGGTTCAGAGGTAGCTTCTTCCCTGCGGCTGTCACCCTACTGAACTCGAACTCTGCACCTAGGTGATAACCTACCAACCCCTGCACCCCCCCCCCCCCCGGACAATTGCAATTACAAACTGCTCTTACTCCATACCACTGCTCTTCTGTACATATCTGTGTATACTGTACATACCTGTTTATACTGTTCATACGGCATTCCATATTTATCCTGCTATTTACTCTAATGTTACTGTTAATACGTATACATAGACTGCATTGCCTATACGGCTCATATGCTGCTTACACTGTTCATACTGCATCCTATTTATTCTGCTATAATGCTACTGCTAATTCATATACTGCTTACACTGCACTACTTATACTATACTGCACTATTATACTGCACTACCTGTATATACTATTCACACTGCACTTTTCTGCTTTTTTGCACTTCTGGTTAGACGCTAACTGCATTTCGTTGTCTCTGTACTTGTACTCTGCACAATGACAATAAAGTTGAGTCTAATCTAATCTAATCTAATCTATTGGCAGTACCAGCAGGGGTAGTAGCAGGGCTGGACAGAGACTGTGAGGGAGAGGAAAGGTAGAGTACACCAGGAGAGTATATTGTGATTGTGCATGTATCTATGTGATTGTAGGCATAAGCCACATTAGTCACACACGAGTTACACTAATAACACAGAGATATTAAGACGAACAAATCCATGTAATACCTCAACAGGCTTCCTAGTCACAAGGTTTGGTTTGGCTGCAGCACCAGAAGCCCCTCCAAATCGGGGTTTATGAAACTGAAGAGAAGAATGGCAAGTGAAATTGGTCAGAATAAAATGATGACAAAACAGTGCTTCGATAAAAATAGATGGATAACGTTTGGCAAAATGTTATGGAAATATTTACCATTGACACAGTCAATGTAGGCCACAGAGGACTCTGCACAGGCTTGGCAGGGACTGAGGCTGTGGTCTCTGCAGGGGCCATGGCACGAGATGGAGCTGGACCCTGGATCATGGCAGCAGCAGGCACTGAGGCAGATATGGGTGCCAGGGGAACACTGGCTGGCTGCTGAAGACATACAGATACAACTGTATCAATTATCAATACTACTGATTATGGGATCCTTTTTCAGCATGACCAATAGTTACATCTGATGTCCCTTCATTACCTTCTGGGAGTGAAATCCACAGACACAGCTCTGGCCCACCAAACAGCAATGTCTGGCCGCGTATCTGCACTGGACATTTCTCAATCTGTAACCAAATGGTATGCTCAATGTCATGGCATATACAACATAGCTTATATCTGTTTAATCTGTTGGTGTATTTCACGGACAAAATGTACCTGCTGGTGAAAGGCTAAATCAAAGAAGCTGTTGTACGAGGTCCGTCTGAATGTGGTCTCTGTAGGATGTGCTGCAGGCTTTACATTGTTTCTCCACCTCCTCTGTTTCCATGCCCACGGTGGTCCAAGCTGATAAAGAAGCATGGCTGTGCGACGAGAATCGGATTCGAACTCACACGTGCAGAGCACAATGGCTTAGTC